>NC_091192.1:295000-430000 GCF_040958095.1 Procambarus clarkii
CCCAGCGTGTCCTCATATCCCAGCTCCTTGTCTGTCCTCATATTCCTTCTAAATGTTATATAATCATACAAGCTAATCGCATTTTAAGGTTAATTATAATTATACAACGTCACAATGCGTCAACATTCATATTCTTCAAACCAAACCACGAGTTATTCTTTATATCACAATGGTATTATAAGGTTTCAGTACAACAAAGAACTCTCTAACACAGGATAATGTATATTTTTATCACTCAGAATGTTCGGTAATATTATTGTTTGTGACGTGTCTATATTTATACATATTATGCATATATATATATATATATATATATATATATATATATATATATATATATATATATATATATATATATATATATGACCACGTTGTACTGAACGGGGTGAGAATAGCTTGAGCTACCTCATACCTTTGTGTGTATTTATACCTCAATAAAGGTATTTCAATTTCGATGTTTAGGTGCAACAAAGTCCTAACACGGAGCAATATTTAGACGCAACAAAGACCTCTCTAACACAAAATAGTAGTTAAGGGAATCGAACCTAACACAGTGTAGAATTGAGCTGTGAACTGTTAGACGGTTGAACTGTTAGAAATAGAAGAATACAATTAAATATTGGAATACAACACGCTACAAGTGAACTAGTGAGCCTTGAATTGGAAGAGGGAGAAGACGGACCCTTATTTTGACCCCGGATGTGGGATCAACTACCGCCCACGGGATGGGCATGATGTCAACTACCGTCCACGGGATGGGCATGATGTCAACTACCGCCCACGGGATGGGCATGATGTCAACTACCGCCCACGGGATGGGCATGATGTCAGCTGCCGCCCACGGGATGGGCATGATGTCAACTACCGCCCACGGGATGGGCATGATGTCAGCTACCGCCCACGGGAAGGGCATGATGTCAACTACCGCCCACGGGATGGGCATGATCTCAAATACCGTCCACGGGATGGGCATGATGTCAACTACCGCCTCCGGGATGGGCATGAAGTCAGTTACCGCCCACGGGATGGGTATGAGGTGCATAATCAACTAATAAAATTAAAATCTAGACAATTACTCAACAAAAGATCAAATATATGCTAGACAGATTCGCCCAATAGCTGGGAAGAAACCCTGCCACAGCACTGAGAAATCTGAACCTCACTTTATACTGACGACAGTCTAGTTACATGACCAAGATTGTGACATAAAGACTAAGGTAACTGAATATATTTTTACGGCTAAGCTAGGGTCTATCATAAGTATATCTGGAACTGTGCATCAGCTGCTGATGTAGACCTGAGCAAATGTAGACTATTCTATCCGTAGGACTCTTCGCACACCCTGCGTCACTGTGTGATGGAAAGTGTCGAAATCATAAAGTCAAAGATACTGTAACTTATTTATTTATTTATTTATTTATGCATATACAAGAATGTACATTGGGAATGTGAGGATACATAATATGGTAATTACAGTCTTGTAAAGCCACTAGTACGCGCAGCGTTTCGGGCAACTCTATTACAAATGTTAAGGTCTAAATACCTAATTCAAAACAAACGAATCAAAATTGTTATATTAAATTTTACATTTACTCTAGAATAAACTGCATTTTTACTCTATAATAAATTGTATTCTTTCATAAAAATGTACTTAATTTACAATAAATTGAGCTTAATTTATAAAATAATAATAATAATAATAATAATAATAATAATAATAATAATAATAATAATAATAATAATAATAATAATGATGCATACACCTACCTGGGAGTGTACCCTTGGTGCTCTCTCTACTGTATACGTCTCACGGTTGCTCAAGTGTGTGTATAATGTTTTAAGGTTGCTCAAGTGTGTGTATAATGTTTTAAGGTTGCTCAAGTGTGTGTATAATGTTTTAAGGTTGCTCAAGTGTGTGTATAATGTTTTAAGGTTGCTCAAGTGTGTGTATAATGTTTTAAGGTTGCTCAAGTGTGTATATAATGTTTTAAGGTTGCTCAAGTGTGTGTATAATGTTTTAAGGTTGCTCAAGTGTGTGTATAATGTTTTAAGGTTGCTCAAGTGTGTGTATAATGTTTTAAGGCTGCTCAAGTGCGTGTATAATGTTTTAAGGTTGCTCAAGTGTGTGTATAATGTTTTAAGGTTGCTCAAGTGTGTATATAATGTTTTAAGGCTGCTCAAGTGCGTGTATAATGTTTTAAGGTTGCTCAAGTGTGTGTATAATGTTTTAAGGTTGCTCAAGTGTGTATATAATGTTTTAAGGTTGCTCAGGTGTGTATATAATGTTTTAAGGTTGCTCAAGTGTGTATATAATGTTTTAAGGTTGCTCAGGTGTGTATATAATGTTTTAAGGTTGCTCAAGTGTGTATATAATGTTTTAAGGTTGCTCAGGTGTGTATATAATGTTTTAAGGTTGCTCAGGTGTGTATATAATGTTTTAAGGTTGCTCGAGTGTGTATATAATGTTTTAAGGCTGCTCAAGTGCGTGTATAATGTTTTAAGGTTGCTCAAGTGTGTGTATAATGTTTTAAGGTTGCTCAAGTGTGTGTATAATGTTTTAAGGTTGCTCAAGTGTGTATATAATGTTTTAAGGTTGCTCAGGTGTGTATATAATGTTTTAAGGTTGCTCAAGTGTGTATATAATGTTTTAAGGTTGCTCAAGTGTGTATACAATGTTTTAAGGTTGCTCAAGTGTGTGTATAATGTTTTAAGGTTGCTCAAGTGTGTGTATAATGTTTTAAGGTTGCTCAAGTGTGTATATAATGTTTTAAGGTTGCTCAGGTGTGTATATAATGTTTTAAGGTTGCTCAAGTGTGTATATAATGTTTTAAGGTTGCTCAAGTGCGTATATAATGTTTTAAGGTTGCTCAAGTGTGTATACAATGTTTTAAGGTTGCTCAAGTGTGTGTATAATGTTTTAAGGTTGCTCAAGTGTGTATATAATGTTTTAAGGTTGCTCAAGTGTGTATGTTTCAATGTTACTCTTGTGTACTCACATAGTTGTGCTCGTGGGGGTTGAGCTTCGGTTCTTGGGCCCCCACATTTCAATTGGCTCCAATTGATACCTACTGGGCTCTATCATATCTACATTTGAAACTGTGTATGGAGTCAGCCTCCATCACATCACTTCCTAATGCAATCTATCTGTTAACTACTCTGACACTGAAAATGGTTCATTTGGGTACTCAAGTTTCCACCTGTGTCCCCTTGTGCGAGTAATACCCGTGTTATATAATCTGTCCTTATCTATCCTGTCAATTTCCCTGAGAATTTTCTATGTGGTGATCATGTCTTCTATTCTTTGTGGATATGTTCCAAGGTTGCTCTAGTGTGTATATCTTCAAAGGCTGCTCTAGTGTGTATATGTTCCAACGTTGCTCTAGTGTGTATATCTTCCAAGGCTGCTCTAGTGTGTATATGTTCCAACGTTGCTCTAGTGTGTATATCTTCCAAGGCTGCTCTAGTGTGTATATGTTCCAACGTTGCTCTAATGTATGTCAAATGTTTTAAGATGGATCTAGCGTGTATATGTTGCAAATTCTCTGTAATCAATATATTACTTTAAGATGTACTCAAAATATAATGAATTCTTCTTTATATGTCCGTTGATATGTATGTTACATTTGAGGTGTGATGCAGACACATGGAGGTCTGGTGTCACCATCATGTCAGTAAGTGCAGCCTTGTGTCTGCTGGTACACCATTACCCTCCGCCACGGTGTACGGGTTCAAGGCAGCACGTGAGATATGACTGACACCTCCCTACCAATATACGTCATCTTCAGCTTCGGCTTTTTTTAATGCTTCAGTAATATGGTATTGGGGTAAAACAGCCACTACATGTGGGTCATAAATATTCCAGTGTGTGTGCACTAAAAATTTTGTTTTCAACAAATTAGCAAATAATTGAAGACAAAAATTATTAGATTTCATACTCAAATTAAATCCTGAAGAGTTTATTCATAGTATGAAGCGACACGAATCTTCCACGAGCACATCCTGGGAATAGTGGAGAGGTTGAGTTGTGAAGCACAACTCCACAGAATATCCCAGCGCCGGCAACAGCAGCAGCAGTGGCGGCGGTGGAGATGGTGGTGGCGGCGGTGGTGGGGCGGCAGCAGCAGCAGCAGCTACACCACCAAGCGAGGCGCTGTGAATGACCGCCCTGCACGCCCTCCTCAGCAAACATCAAAGTTCAATAATGGTGATCGCTTGCTGCCACTGTGACAATTATAACACAGTCTGTGTGAATTATTTAGTTAAGCCCTTTTTCGCCCTCCTTCCCTCCCGACTCCCTCGTCATGTTAATCTTTCCCAAACAAAAACATTAATGTGCCTAGTAAGAGTGTTTTAGACCAGCAGGGAAGACCCAACTGTTTCAGCGTAGGTAGTGCTGGAAAGAAGACACGGAGGTGGGACGTTATCATGTGAACATCTGTGGTTGATGCATAACAGTGGCGGTGGTACCCCAGGTCGGCGCCGCATCATCCACTGATATTAAAAGGTGGCGTGTGGCAACCACAGTGGCGGGACCCGTTCACCTTGAGCTCAAGCGGCCACCTTTGTCACCGCTCGCTTCCCATAACCTTCGTTCACCATACACTCATTCTCATACTAAATAACTACTCTTAATCAACGACACTTACGCTAACTCACAATTCAGAATTAATTAACCGCTGACGAGAAATAATTAGCAAGTGACATGAAAACATCAACCTTGGTCCATAACATCTGAACACGGCAGATGAAATTATCATCCAGAATAAAGATTATAATGAAACTCTATGAAAAGTATGAATGCAGGGCAACAGCGGTTGAACGACCATAACAAGTGCATAGCATTGTTTCCACACTGCAGGAAGACTGTGATAGGACACTTTTTTGTCACTGTTATCATGGCAAACACTTTCCCTGCTGCCTTTCCCTCTCCCGCCCCGCTCACCGCACGCACCAACTCTCACCTTAAGGGACAACATGCAAGAGACTTGGGAAGCAAGTTGCCTGCATGCCAGCACTTGAGCACGACTGCAAGTGGACCTGTGCCTGCTTCAAGGGACTCTCCCAAGCACATTCTTCCACGGCGTCCAGCGCAGCTCTCCGCGCTCGCTCACTTCGGCAGCCTCCATGGCTTACACTCTGCCCACAAATGACATACATATATAGGGAAAACTGGTCAGCTTTTATGACGAATTAAATTAAAATATCTTAATGTTAATAACATCTTAACAATCACTAAAATACACATTGGAATGTATAAAATACTTGATACGCGAGAGAGCTTATCTATAATTGTCCAAGGGGATGTGAGGGGCACGTTATGCCCTGCCTGTTACCCGTGTTGAACCTCTCGTGTTATAAATTAACTATTTTGACGTTCAGTGTTTTTGTCGAATCTGGCCTTAAAATTGTGGATGGAAGTGGCCTCCACAACGTTTTCTTTCCGTGCATTTTGTGTGTGTTGGGCTTATGGGAGCTTGTGGGAGCTAAGAGCTTCGGCTCTTTGGTCCCGCCACTCAAATGTCAATCTACTGGTGTACAGGTTTCTAAGCCTACTGGGCTCTATCATATTTACATTTGAAACTGTGTATGAAGTCTGCTTCCACCACATCACTACCTAGTATATTCCATTTATTAATTACCATGACAATGAAAAAGTTCTTTCTAATGTCTCTGTGGCTGGCAGGATCTGCAGAATACCTCCGTTGAAAAGCAAAGGTGCAATAGGTACTCTGAGAGAGAACTATCAACATCAGAGGCCCGAGACTGTTCAACACGCTTCCACTACACAAGGGGCATAACTGGCAGACCCCTCACAGTGTTCAAGAGAGAACTTGATAAGCACCTCCAACGGATACCTGATCAACCAGGCTGTGATTCATACGTCAGGCTGCGAGCAGCCGCGTCCAACAGCCTTTTAGACTAGTCCAGCAGCCAGGTCAAGGACCGGGCCGCGGGAACGGTGAGCCCTGAAATCATCGCACGGTAAAGGCTCATTTGGGTACCCTTGTGCGAGTACCACCCGGACTAAATAATCTTTCCTTATCACAACCCGTCCTCCTAATGTTTTCAACGGCACGAAAATGTCGTACTAAAGCGCCCTTATCCGAACTTACCTGCGGACCCAAAACAAAAAACGGAACAGTATGTCAATTCCGCGAGCCGCTACCATTTTCTTGTACGACGAATTTTGGCCTTATGTACAATATGCGCCAAAATGTGAATCTCTGTTAGGAGGACGGTTTGCTTAGATACCCTGAGAATTTTGTATGTGGTAATCATGTCTCCCCGAACTCTTCTGTCTTCGAGCGATGTGATTTGCAATTTACGCCGCCTTTCTTTTAACTCACACCTCTTAATTCTGGGACTAGTCTAGTGGCATACTTTTGAACCTTCTCCAGCTTCGTCTTGTGCTTGACAAAGTAGGACTCCATGCTGGAGCCGCATACTTCAGTATTAATCTGACATATTTTGTATTCAAAGTTCTAAATGATTCCTTCCACAAGTTTCTTAATACAGTTCTGATGTCAGCCAGCCTCGCATACGCCGCTGATGACATTCTCTTAATGTGGGCTTCAGGAGACAGGTTCGGCGTGATATCAACTATAAGATCTTTCTCTCTGTCCCTTTCGCGGAGGACTTCGTTTACCATTTTGTATCCTGTGTCTCTCCACCTAGTTTCATTATGTGTGTACTCACCTAATTGTATTCACCTAATTGTGCTTGCGGGGGTTGAGCTCGGCTGTGTGTGTGTGGGTGTGTGGGTGTGTGGGTGTGTGTGTGTGTGTGTGTGTGTGTGGGTGTGTGTGTGTGTGGGTGTGTGTGTGGGTGTGTGTGTGTGTGTGGGTGTGTGTGTGTGTGTGGGTGTGTGTGTGTGGGTGTGTGTGTGTGTGTGTGTGTGTGTGTGTGTGTGTGGGTGTCATCGTGCTGGACTGTGTGTGTGTGTGTGCGAGTGTGTATTCACCTAGTTGTGCTTGCGGGGGTTGAGCTCTGCTCTTTTGGCCTGCCTCTCAACTGTTAATCAACTGTTACTAACTACTATTTTTTCCCCATATCACACACACACACACACCAGGAAGCAGCTCGTGACATCTGACTAACTCCCAGGTACCTATTTACTGCTAGGTAACAGGTGCATCAGGGTGTAACACCCTGGACCTCCCCCCCCTTAGAGTTCACACCCAGGGAAGCCTTCTCCAAGAGGTCAGCCCAGATGACCTCCGGTTTATCTTGTATATTGATTAAAAATTCCTGGGTTAGTCTTAGTCAGCATAGTTTCAAGTATGTAATATTTCATGCAAGGAAATTAAACTCCAGATTCTTATGTGTAAACATCCCTGGATCTCCCCCTTTTGGCCAGGTCAGAGGTCAGTCACACACGTAATTAATAACTCCTCTCTTGAAGAGTGTATGGTGAATGTCAAACAAGCTTATTGAAATATTTCTTGAGTGTTTGTACACTTTTGGTGGGTAGCAACAGCAGATCTCCCCCTCCCCCCTGTGGGGGGTTGTATATAGAGGGCCTGTAGGAACATAGGAGGAGCAGAGGGCGGTACACCGGGATCGAAAGCGGGGCTGTGAAGAACATCTCAGCCCGGGAGAGAGATAGCTTAAGGTAATGTGTGTGATCTCTGAGTTTTTGTTCCATGTCCAAATTTCTTAACTTTTTGCCAGTGTTAGTGTAGCATGTATAAGTAGTGATTGACATAATTTTGGTCTCAATAAACTCGTTAAATTTCCCGTCTGTGTCAATTGTTGAATCCTCTTAGCCTTTTGGATATAGTGGCTGACAACCGTTTTCAAAATTAATGACAGTCATAGAAAGTACTCTCCAAGTCAAGCAATGTTTCTTGCCTCGTTGCTTGATATAGTTTCAATGGTCAAAGGCAGATGGTGGCAGCGTATTTAATCTCTGTGTTAGCATTTCCTTATTGGCAGTGTACCTTTGGTTCCGGTGTAACCATCATATGTCAGCTCATAACAGTGTTATCAAGTGCAACCGATGAGGAAGTGTTACTCAGGATAGTTTAGTGTTCCATTATAGTGGTGTTCCATTATAGTGGTGCATTGTAGGGTGGTGTTACAATAGGGAGGTGTTACAAGGGTGAAAGAAACTCTGTCCATTGTTTCTGGCCGGCGTCGGGAATCGAACCCGCGACCACAGGATCACGCGTCCAGCGTGCTGTCCAGTGTACTCACCTATTTGTGCTTGCAGGGGTTGAGCTTTGGCTCTTTGGTCCCGCCTCTCAACTGTCAATCAACTGGTGTACAGGTTCCTGAGCCTTTTGGGCTCTATCATATCTACATTTAAAACTGTGTATGGAGTCAGCCTCCACCACATCACTGCCTAATGCATTCCATTTGTTAATAACTCTGACACTGAAAAAGTTCTTTCTAACGTCCCTGTGGCTCATTTGGGGAATCAGTCTCCACCTGTGTCCTCTTGTTCGCGTACCGCCCGTGTTAAACAGTTTATCCTAATCTATCCTGTCAATAACCCTGTGGATTTTGTTGGTAGTGATCATGTCTCCCCTTATTCTTCTGTCTCCCAATGTCGTGAGGTGCATTTCTCGCAGCCTTTCCTCGTAACTCATGCCTCTTAGTTCTGGGACTAGTCTAGTGGCATACCTCTGAACTTTTTCCAGCTTCGTCTTGTGCTTCACGAGGTACGGGCTCCATGCTGGGGCCACATACTCCAGGATTGATCTTACATATGTGGTATACAAGATTCTGAATGATTCCTTACACAGGTTCCTGAAGGCAGTTCTGATGTTAGCCAGCCTCGCATATGCCGCAGACGTAATTTTTTTTATGTGGGATTCAGGAGACAGGTTTGGTGTGATATCAACTCCTAATATCAAAGAGTGTGTGTGTGTGTGTGTGTGTGTGTGTGTGTGTGTGTGTGTGTACTCACCTATTTGTACTCACCTATTTGTGCTTGCGGGGGTTGAGCTTTGGCTCTTTGGTCCCGCCTCTCAACTGTCAATCAACTGGTGTACAGATTCCTGAGCCTACTGGGCTCTATCATATCTACATTTAAAACTGTGTATGGAGTCAGCCTCCACCACATCACTGCCTAATGCATTCTATCCGTTAACTACTCTGACACTGAAAAAGTTCCTTCTAACGTCTCTGTGGCTCATGTGGGTACTCAGTTTCCACCTGTGTCCCCTTGTTCGCGTCCCACCAGTGTTGAATAGTTTATCCTTGTTTACCCGGTCGATTCCTCTGAGGATTTTGTAGGTTGTGATCATGTCTCCCCTTACTCTTCTGTCTTCCAGTGTCTTCTGTCTCTGTCTTCCAGTGTCTTCTGTCTCTGTCTTCCAGTGTCTTCTGTCTCTTCTGTGTGTGTGTGTGTGTGTGTGTGTGTGTACTCATCTAATTGTACTCACCTAATTGTGCTTGCGGGGGTTGAGCTTTGGCTCTTTGGTCCCGCCTCTCAACTGTCAATCAACTGGTGTACAGATTCCTGAGCCTACTGGGCTCTATCATATCTACATTTGAAACTGTGTATGGAGTCAGCCTCCACCACATCACTTCCTAGTGCATTCCATTTATTAACTACTCTGACACTGAACAAATTCTTTCTAACGTCTCTGTGGCTCATCTGGGTACCAAGTTTCCACCTGTGTCCCCTTGTTCGTGTCCCACCCGTGCTGAAGGGTTTGTCTTTGTCCACCCTGTCAATTCCCCTGAGAATTTTGTAGGTGGTTATCATGTCTCCCCTTACTCTTCTGTTTTCCAGGGATGTGAGGTTCAGCTCCTTTAGCCTTTCCTCGTAGCTCAATCCTCTCAGTTCCGGGACGAGCCTGGTGGCATACCGCTGAATCTTCTCTAACTTTCTCTTGTGTTTAACTAGGTATGGACTCCAGGCTGGAGCTGCATACTCCAGGATTGGTCTTACATAAGTGGTATACAGGGTTCTGAAAGATTCCTTACACAAGTTTCTGAAGGCAGTTCTTATGTTGGCCAGTCTAGCATATGCCGCTGATGATATTCTTTTGATGTGGGCCTCTGGGGACAGGTTCGGTGTGATATCAACCCCCAGATCCTTCTCTCTATTTGATTCTTGCAGGATTTCCCCTCCCAGATGATACCTTGTGTTCAGCCTCCTGCTCCCTTCGCCTAATTTCATCACCTTACACTTTCCAGAGTTGAACTTCAGCAGCCATTTTCTAGACCATTCCTCCTGTTTATCCAGGTCATCCTGTAGTCTCTGTCTATCTTCATCCGTCTTGATTCTTCTCATAATTTTTGCATCATCAGCAAACATCGAGAGGAATGAGTCTATACCCTCTGGAAGATCGTTCACATATATTAGAAACAGGATGGGTCCAAGTACTGAGCCCTGTGGGACTCCGCTGGTGACATCTCGCCACTCTGATGTCTTCCCCCTCACCGTTACTCGCTGTTTCCTGTTGCTTAAGTACTCCCTTATCCACTGGAGCACCTTCCCTTTTACTCCTGCCTGTCGCTCCAACTTTTTTAACAGCCTTTTATGGGGTACTGTGTCAAAGGCTTTTTGGCAATCCAGGAAAATGCAGTCGGCCCACCCTTCTCTTTCCTGCCTAATTTTCGTTGCCTGGTCATAAAATTCTATTAAACCTGTGAGGCACGATTTACCATCTCTGAACCCATGTTGGTGGTGCGTTACAAAGTTATTTCCCTCCAGATGCTCTACGAGCCTTTTCCTCACGATCTTCTCCAGCACCTTGCATGGTATACAAGTTAAGGAAACTGGCCTGTAATTCAGTGCCTTTTGCCTGTCACCCTTTTTGTATATTGGGACCACGTTAGCTGTCTTCCAACTTTCTGGTAAGTCTCCTGTTTCCAGTGACCTGTTATACACCATAGAGAGTGGCACACTTAGTGCTTCTGCACCTTCCTTTAGTATCCATGGTGAGATTCTATCAGGCCCAACAGCCTTTGTCACATCTAGCTCCAGCAGACACCTTTTGACCTCATCACTGGTGAGGTCAAATTCCTCCAAGGTTGCTCGGTTTGCCGCCTCCTCATTTAGTGCAGGGGCTTCTCCTTGTTCTATTGTGAAGACCTCCTGGAATCTCTTGTTGAGTTCTTCACACACCTCCTTGTCATTCTCTGTGTATCTGTTCTCCCCTTTCCGCAGCTTCATCACTTGTTCCTTCACTGCTGTTTTCCTCCTGATATGGCTGTGGAGCAGCTTTGGTTGGGTCTTGGCTTTACTCGCGATGTCATTTTCAAACTGTCTCTCTGCTTCCCTCCTCACTCTGATGTACTCATTTCTGGCCCTTTGGTATCTCTCCCTGCTCTCTGGTGTTCTGTTATTTCTGTAGTTTCTCCATGTTCTTTTACTCAGTTGTTTCGCTACCTTACATTCCTGGTTGAACCATGGGTTTTTCTGTTGTTTTTCGTTTTTCTCCTTTTGGATGGGGATAAACCTGTCTGCAGCTTCCTGGCACTTTTGGGTGACAATATCCATCATGACCTGCACATTCTTGTCTCTAAGTTCTGTTTCCCATGGTATTCCCCTGAGGAAGCTCCTCATCTCGTCATATTTTCCTCTTCGGTAATTCAGTCTTTTCCCCTCCACTCCCATCCTTGGATAGGTTATCCCTACCTCCACCAAGTACTCAAAGGTCAGTACACTGTGGTCACTCATTCCTATGGGGGGCTTCAACTTTGACTTCCCTTATTTCTGACTCATTCAGGGTGAATATTAAGTCGAGTCTAGCTGGTTCATCATTGCCTCTCATTCTTGTGGGTTCCTTGACATGCTGGCTCAGAAAATTCCTTTTTGCCACTTCCAAGAGTTTAGCTCGCCACGTATCTGCACCACCATGTGGGTCCCCATTCTCCCAGTCTATCTTTCCATGGTTGAAATCCATGTGTGTGTGTGTGTGTGTGTGTGTGTGTGTGTGTGTGTGTGTGTGTGTGTGGGTGTGTGGGTGTGTGGGTGTCGGTGTAGGTGTGTGTGTGTGTGTGTGTGTGTGTGTGTGTGTGTGTGTGTGTGTGTGTGTGTGTGTGTGTGTGTGTGTGTGTGTGTGTGTGTGTGCGTGTGTGTGTACTCACCTAGTTGTGTTTGCGGGGGTTGAGCTCTGGCTCTTTGGTCCCGCCTCTCAACCGTGTGTGTACTCACCTATTTGTGCTTGCAGGATCGAGCATTGACTCTTGGATCCCGCCTTTCCAGCCATCGGACAGCAATGACTCCTGTCCCATTTCCCTATCATACCTAATTTTAAAATTATGAATAGTATTTGCTCCCACAACCTGTTCCCCAAGTGCATTCTATTTTTCCACTACTCTCACGCTAGAAGAAAACTTCCTAACATCTCTGTGACTCATCTGAATTTCCAGTTTCCACCCATGTCCCCTCGTTCTGTTATTATTACGTGTGAACATTTCATCTATTACAACTTCGTCAATTCCCCTGAGTATTTTATATATCCCTATCATATCTCCTCTCTCCCTTCTTTTATCTAGTGTCGTAAGGTTCAGAGTGTGTGTATGTGTGTGTGTTTGTGCCTGTGTGTGTGTGTGTGTGTGTGTGTGTGTGTGTGTGTGTGTGTGTGTGTGTGTGTGTGTTTGTGCCTGTGTGTGTGTGTGTGCCTGTGTGTGGGGGGGGGGAGTGTGTGTGTGTACTCACCTAGTTGTGCTTGCGGGGGTTGAGCTCTGGCTCTTTGGTCCCGCCTCTCAACCGTCATGTGTGTGTGTGTGTGTGTGTGTGTGTGTGTGTGTGTGTGTGTGTGTGTGTGTGTGTGTGTGTGTGAAGGCTTGCCCTTATGCATTAGGCTAAGGGCTGGGAGGCCATGGTGTCCCTGCAGGAGTAAGACGGTAGCCACATAAAACAGGGGAAGAAGCAGAGCTGATGTAGCGTGTGACCCGCCGAGGCAGGAGATGAGCCGCACAGACATAATAAGCCGTGTTGATTATTACCCCTCACGCCCCACTGCAGGGAGCGGGGTGTCGCGACCCGCACCTCCTCACCCTTCACCTCACTACCGCCACCTACTCACTACCACACCCCTCACACCCACGCACTTTGCCTCATGACACTCTGGCGCAACGCACTGTGGTTGATGACAGTTTGGGTGTGTATTGTATGGTTGATGTCAGTGTGAGTTGTTACCTTACCTTGCTGGTACCTTGCGTTGATACCAGGGGTCAAGGTCTCAGGCTGTTGGACGCGGCTGCTCGCAGCCTGACGTACGAGTCACAGCCTGGTTGATCAGGTATCCTTTGAAGGTGCTTATCCAGTTCTCTCTTGAACACTGTGAGAGGTCTGCCAGTTATGCCTCTTATGTGTAGTGGAAGCGTGTTGAACAGTCTCGGGCCTCTGATGTTGATAGTTCTCTCTTGAACACTGTGAGGGGTCGGCCAGTTATGCCCCTTATGTGTAGTGGAAGCGTGTTGAACAGTCTCGGGCCTCTGATGTTGATAGAGTTCTTTCTCAGAGTACCTGTTGCACCTCTGCTTTTCAACGGGGGTATTCTGCACATCCTGCCATGCCTCCTGGTCTAATGTGGTGTTATTTCTGTGTGTAGGTTTGGGACCAGCCCCTCTACTATTGTCCACGTATAAATTATTGTGTATCTTTCCCGCCTGCGCTCAAGAGAATACAGATTTAGGCTCTTTAGTTGGTCTCAGTAATAGGTGCTGGACTGTGAACACTCACTACAGGGGGTGCTGGAGTGTGAACACTCAGTCTAACACCCACTATAGTGTCCCTCAATATCTTTAACCTGTATGCTTCTAGTGATAAGTTTAATTATGCTGACCTTCCTCTCTGTATTCAGACTGAGCCTACCATCATTATAGGTGATTATAACGCTAGACATAGCAATATTGGTAATTCGCAGTTCAGTAATCGTAACGGCAACCAACTGTTGTCACTATTAGGTAGTCACGATGATGCACAGATTGTGGGTGACCTTGAACCGACGCATATCTACGGAGGTATTCTTGATCTATGTCTCGATGTCAACGTCTCCCACATCGTGTGCGCCTCGTCAATAGTGCCAGATATGGCGTCTGATCATCTGCCCATATTAGTCACTGCAAGCATTGGCAGCTCTATCCTCCCCGGCGGAATGTTCAAGCGGAAGTAGCTGGATCAACCTATCCATCAACGAGACAATTTTGTTGCTCATGTGTCAGAATGGTAGAGTTCATCTGAGTCTTCTTCGGTTGACGTTTTTTACAATGAACTCACAACAGTTTATAGAATCACTTGATCCATCGTCCAGGCTACGTAACCCAAATTAAATTGCTAATAGCAAATACCTTGGTCTTGAGGTTACACTGTACCGCAGTGTTGTAGCCAGACTGGGTCGTCAATGCAGAGAGAGGCTCCATACTCTCAAGGCTGTGGCAGGCTACCATTCAAGCTATGGTGCAAATGTGAGAATTGGCAAAATGATGTATCTCTCATATATTAGATCTCTGATCGATTATGCTGCACCCATGCTTGCTATAGTGGCTGAGAAAATGTTTGGAGGGCTGAAAAAGATGCAAAACGAAGCCATGAGGATTATCCTCGGATTATCCTTGACCATTACGATTTTGTCGTAATGGTCAAATAGCTGTGAGAGGCATGATCTTCCCGCACTAAATCCATGTTGGCCTGGGTTGTGGAGGTCATTGGCTTCAATGCAGCCTTAACTTCCGTCTTAAAACTCACCAAATAGATCGTACCAGACTAACGCAGATAATACAATATTGAATCAATTAAAAAGCAATAATAATTCCATACAACTACGATGATAAACACTCCACATTATAATATTTTGACTGTTAATTGTCGTAGAATAATGACGGGGAATGAAGGAAACGGGGAACACGTGGGAGACGGTGTACACGTGCGAGACGGTGTACACGTGGGAGACGGTGTACACGAGGGAGATGGTGTACACGAGGGGAGACGGTGTACACGAGTGAGACGGTGTACACGAGGGAGACGGTGTACACGAGGGAGGCGGTGTACACGAGGGAGACGGTGTACACGTGGGAGACGGTGTACACGAGGGAGGCGGTGTACACGTGGGAGACGGTGTACACGTGGGAGACGGTGTACACGAGGGAGACGGTGTACACGAGGGAGACGGTGTACACGAGGGAGACGGTGAACACGTGCGAGACGGTGTACACGTGGGAGACGGTGTACACGAGGGAGACGGTGTACACGAGGGAGGCGGTGTACACGAGGGAGACGGTGTATACGTGGGAGACGGTGTACACGAGGGAGACGGTGTACACGTGGGAGACGGTGTACACGTGCGAGACGGTGTACACGTGGGAGACGGTGTACACGAGGGAGACGGTGTACACGAGGGAGACGGTGAACACGTGCGAGACGGTGTACACGTGGGAGACGGTGTACACGAGGGAGACGGTGTACACGAGGGAGGCGGTGTACACGAGGGAGACGGTGTATACGTGGGAGACGGTGTACACGAGGGAGACGGTGTACACGTGGGAGACGGTGTACACGTGCGAGACGGTGTACACGTGGGAGACGGTGTACACGAGGGAGACGGTGTACACGAGGGAGACGGTGAACACGTGCGAGACGGTGTACACGAGGGAGACGGTGTACACGAGGGAGACGGTGTACACGAGGGAGACGGTGAACACGTTCGAGACGGTGTACACGTGGGAGACGGTGTACACGAGGGAGACGGTGTACACGAGGGAGACGGTGAACACGTGGGAGACGGTGTACACGTGGGAGACGGTGTACACGAGGGAGACGGTGTACACGAGGGAGACGGTGAACACGTGGGAGACGGTGTACACGTGGGAGACGGTGTACACGAGGGAGACGGTGTACACGAGGGAGACGGTGAACACGTGGGAGACGGTGTACACGTGGGAGACGGTGTACACGAGGGAGACGGTGTACACGAGGGAGACGGTGAACACGTGGGAGACGGTGTACAAGTTGGAGAAACTGACAGGAATAAAAGGTAAGGTGCTCCAGTGGATAAGGGAGTATATAAGCAACAGGAAACAGCGAGTAACGGTGAAGGAGGAGATATCAGAGTGGCGAGATGTCACAAGTAGAGTTCCATGGGGCTCTGTACTTGGACCCATCCTGTTTCTAATATATATGTAAATGATCTTCCAGAGGGTATAGACTCATTCCTCTCAATGTTTGCTGATGATGCAAAAGTTTGAGAAAAATCAAGACAGATGAAGATAGACAGAGACTACAGGACGACCTGGACAAACTGGAGGAATGGTCTAGAAAATGGCTACTAAAGTTTAACTCAGGTAAGAGCAAAGTAATGAAATTAGGTGAAGGGAGCAAAAGGCTGAACACAAGGTACAATCAGGGAGGTGAAATCCTTCAAGAGTCAAGTAGAGAGGGTTGGATCTGCAGGGGTTGATATCACATCGAACCTGTCCCCAGAAGTCCACATCAGAAAGATATCATCAGCAGCCTATGCTAGATTGGCCAACATAAGAACTGCCTTCAGAATCTTTTGAAAAAGAACCTTCATACCCTTGTATATCCCATATGTCATACCAATTCTGGAGTATGCAACTCCAGCCTGGTGTCCATATCTAGTTAAGCCCAACATAAATTTAGAGAAGATTCAGAAGTATGCCACCAGACTAGTCTCAGAACTGAGAGGTATGAGTTACAAGGAAAGGGTATTGGAATTAAACCTCACGTCCCTGGAGTGAGACATGATCACCACCAACAAAATTCTCAGAGGAATTGACACGGTGGACAAAGACAAACTATTTAGCAATGGTAGAATACGAACAAAGGGACACAGGTGGAAATTTAGTACTAAAATGAGCCACAGTGACAGAAGAAAGAAATTTTCAGTGTCAGAGTAGTTAACAAATGGAATGCATTATGAATTGATGTCTTCCAAAAATCACCAGCAGCTCTCAAACCATTGTCATGGGTGATTTTAATGCTAGACACACTAGCCTGGGTGACACCAAAACAAACAGGAATGGCAGAGTCTTTGTAAAATACTTAAGAGATAATAACATGTCCATATTCAACTTTGACTCCCCTAACGTCACACACCTCATGGGTGGCAGGCTTGATTATGTCATTGGTCACGGCCTCATTGATAATGCTGTCGGAGGATCAATTGTTCATGAATTAGTTAGTGATCACTTTGCCATATTCAGTTCATACACTATCAATAATGTCAAACCCCTAAGCTTTGAAAAAAAATAATTAATATCCCTGAAAATTTACACATGCACTTCAAATTCCGCATTTCTGAATGGTATAACACTTACTGCTTTACTACCGTCAACGCATTATATGAGGACCTGGTCACTGAAGTAACCGCTTTTTATGACAATGTTGTAAAATCCACAAGACCTATAACAGTGAGGAAGGGACAGAGGTGGTTCACTGACTCACGCCTTAAGCCCCTGCGTGACAGAGTTCTATTCCTAGCTGAGCAATATAAAACACATAAAACAGCTGACACCCTCAACATATTTCTTAAAGCCAGCCGAGAGTTTAGAGAGCTAAAGGAACAGATGTGTTTACTAGTTGTGTTTTTACGGGGGTTGAGCTTTGCTCTTTCGGCCCGCCTCTCAACTGTCAATCAACTGTTTACTAACTACTTTTTTTTTTCCCACACCACACACACACACCCCAGGAAGCAGCCCGTGACAGCTGACTAACTCCCAGGTACCTATTTACTGCTAGGTAACGGGCATTCAGGGTGAAAGAAACTTTGCCCATTTGTTTCTGCCTCGTGCGGGAATTGAACCCGCGCCACAGAATTACGAATCCTGCGCGCTATCCACCAGGCTACGAGGCCCCTATATAACCAGCACTGGGAACAGTTTCTGCAAGGCATCAATCATGCAACATCCTAATCCCTAATGTGGAATAAAATTAAAAAGATTTCTCGTCCTAGCAGTCGTCAACTTGATCACTATTCACCTGTAGACTATGCCGACATGCTGCTTCAGCAATATGCAAGCACTTCTAGTATAAGCAGCCTGCCCCTAGATGTACAACACCATCTGGCTAGTACCAAAATAAATCGTAACTTCAATATTGAAATTGCCTGTAGTGAAATAGGGCCTGATGATAACTATGGCATAACTCCCTTTGAAATTAAAAATGCACTCAAGAAAGGTAAGGCTACCTCTCCTGGAGAGGATGGCATCACATACAACACCATGAGAGTACTTGCTGAGCTGCCAAATAGCCCTTTGCTAGAATTGTTTAATCAAAGTCTAAGGCAGGGTGTCTTACCTGACCGCTGGACACAGGAACTCATAATACCCATGCGGTGGGTATTATGAGCGGTGGGGTGGTTCAAATAGCCTCGGCTATCACCTCATTATGTCCGGTCGTGATGGTCAAGTGGATTAAGGCGTCTTGTACATACCAGTTGCGTGGCTCCTGGGAGTATGGGTTCGAGTCACTTCTGGGGTGTGAGTTTTCAGTTGCATATTGTCCTGGGGACCATTCAGGCTTGTTCGCATATATATATATTTATATATATATATATATATATATATATATATATATATATATATATATATATATATATATATATATATATATATATATATATATATATATATATATATATAGATAAAGTGATAAACTTGTGTATTTAATGTATCTCTCCTGTTTATTTTACTTGCATTACGGAGCTCACCCAATGAAAGTCTCTACTAACTTGGGGACGGATACCCAAACTCTAATACCATCAGAGAAGAACCCGGTTGCGTCCCGTTAGGGCCGTAACACACATAGTTTCAAAAATTACTATACACACCGGAGGATGGTTTGTTAAGAGGCGGGACCTAAGAGCCAAAACTCAACCCCCCCCCTACTGCAAGTACAATCAGGTTAGTCCACAACAGCAATAACATTGGCACTACGGGCAAGCTGATCTCTTCAATCCCAATGTACATAATTCTGTCAAAAAATATAGTTTTTTGTTTAAAACTAGACCATATTAAAACTCTGCTTTAGTTTTAGTCCCACGATAAGCACCGTATACATACCAGTAGTTGACTCACCATCATGCACCATATACATACCTGTGGTTGACTCACCATCATGCACCGTATACATAGCTGTGGTTGATGGTAGTAACCAGTACACACCCATCACGAGGATGGCCATTGACGAACTGAACTCATCAAATTCCAGTTTGAATGAAAAGTTGTATTTGCAACACCATTGTTGCCACAGTGACTAATGGGGTCACACAACACCATGACTGGCACAGTGACTAATGGGTCACTCAAGACCATGGCTGGCACAATGACTAATGGGTCATTCAAGACCATGGCTGGCACAGTGACTAATGGGTCACTCAACATCATGGCTGCCACAGTGACTAATGGGTCACTCAACACCATGGCTGCCACAGTGACTAATGGGTCACTCAAAACCATGGCTGCCACAGTGACTAATGGGTCACTCAACACCATGACTGCCACAGTGACTAATGGGTCACTCAACACCATGGCTGCCACAGTGACTAATGGGTCACTCAACACCATGGCTGGCACAGTGACTAATGGGTCACTCAACACCATGGCTGGCACAGTGACAAATGGGTCACTCAACACCATGGCTGCCACAGTGACTAATGGGTCACTCAACACCATGGCTGGCACAGTGACTAATGGGTCACTCAACACCATGGCTGGCACAGTGACTAATGGGTCACTCAACACCATGGCTGCCACAGTGACTAATGGGTCACTCAACACCATGGCTGGTACAGTGACTAATGGGTCACTCAACACAATGGCTGGCACAGTGACTAATGGGTCACTCAACACCATGGCTGCCACAGTGACTAATGGGTCACTCAACACCATGGCTGGCACAGTGACTAATGGGTCACTCAACACCATGGCTGCCACAGTGACTAATGAGACACTCAACACCATCGCTGGCACAGTGACTAATGGGTCACTCAACACAATGGCTGGCACAGTGACTAATGGGCCACTCAACACCATGGCTGCCACAGTGACTAATGGGTCACTCAACACCATGACTGGCACAGTGACTAATGGGTCACTCAACACCATGGCTGCCACAGTGACTAATGAGACACTCAACACCATGGCTGGCACAGTGACTAATGGGACACTCAACACCATGGCTGGCACAGTGACTAATGGGACACACAACACCATGGCTGGCACAGTGACTAATGGGACACACAACATCATGGCTGGCACAGTGACTAATGGGACACACACTCAACACTATGGCTGGCACAGTGACTAATGGGACACACACTCAACACCATGGCTGGCACAGTGACTAATGGGACACACACACAACACCATGGCTGGCACAGTGACTAATGGGACACACATTCAACACCATGGCTGGCACAGTGACTAATGGGACACACAACACCATGGCTGGCACAGTGACTAATGGGACAGACACTCAACACCATGGCTGGCACAGTGACTAATGGGACACACACACAACACCATTACTGGCACAGTGACTAATGGGACACACACTCAACACCATGGCTGGCACAGTGACTAATGGGACACACACTCAACACCATAGCTGGCACAGTGACTAATGGGACACACACTCAACACCATGGCTGGCACAGTGACTAATGGGACACCCAACACCATGGCTGGCACAGTGACTAATGAGACACACAACACCATGGCTGGCACAGTGACTAATGGGACACTCAACACCATGGCTGGCACAGTGACTAATGGGACACTCAACACCATGGCTGGCACAGTGACTAATGGGACACACACTCAACACCATGGCTGGCACAGTGACTAATGGGACACACACACAACACCATGGCTGGCACAGTGACTATTGGGACACTCAACACCATGGCTGGCACAGTGACTAATGGGACACACACTCAACACCATGGCTGGCACAGTGACTAATGGGACACACACACAACACCATGGCTGGCACAGTGACTATTGGGACACACTCAACACCATGGCTGGCACAGTGACTATTGGGACACTCAACACCATGGCTGGCACAGTGACTAATGGGACACACACTCAACACCATGGCTGGCACAGTGACTATTGGGACACACTCAACACCATGGCTGGCACAGTGACTATTGGGACACACACAACACCATGGCTGGCACAGTGACTATTGGGACACACTCAACACCATGGCTGGCACAGTGACTAATGAGACACATAACACCATGGCTGGCACAGTGACTAATGGGACACTCAACACCATGGCTGGCACAGTGACTAATGGGACACACTCAACACCATGGCTGGCACAGTGACTAATGGGACACACACTCAACACCATGGCTGTCACAGTGACTATTGGGACACACACTCAACACCATGGCTGGCACAGTGACTAATGGGACACACAACACCATGGCTGGCACAGTGACTATTGGGACACTCACTCAACACCATGGCTGGCACAGTGACTAATGGGACACACACTCAACACCATGGCTGGCACAGTGACTAATGGGACACACACTCAACACCATGGCTGGCACAGTGACTAATGGGACACACAACACCATGGCTGGCACAGTGACTATTGGGACACACACTCAACACCATGGCTGGCACAGTGACTAATGAGACACTCAACACCATGGCTGGCACAGTGACTAATGGGACACACACAACACCATGGCTGGTACAGTGACTAATGGGACACTCAACACCATGGCTGGCACAGTGACTAATGGGACACACAACACCATGGCTGGCACAGTGACTAATGGGACACACAACACCATAGCTGGCACAGTGACTAATGAGACACACAACACCATGGCTGGCACAGTGACTAATGGGACACTCAACACCATGGCTGGCACAGTGACTAATGGGACACACAACACCATGGCTGGCACAGTGACTAATGGGACACTCAACACAGTGACTAATGGGACACTCAACACCATGGCTGGCACAGTGACTAATAGGACACACAACACCATGGCTGACACAGTGACTAATGAGACACACAACACCATGGCTGGCACAGTGACTAATGGGACACTCAACACCATGGCTGGCACAGTGACTAATGGGACTCTCAACACCATGGCTGGCACAGTGACTAATGGGACACACACTCAACACCATGGCTGGCACAGTGACTAATGGGACACACAACACCATGACTGGCACAGTGACTAATGGGACACTCAACACAGTGACTAATGGGACACTCAACACCATGGCTGGCACAGTGACTAATGGGACACTCAAAACCACGGCTGGCACAGTGACTAATGGGACACACACTCAACACCATGGCTGGCACAGTGACTAATGGGACACTCAACACCATGGCTGGCACAGTGACTAATGGGACACTCAAAACCATGGCTGGCACAATGACTAATGGGACACACAACACCATGGCTGGCACAGTGACTATTGGGACACACACTCAACACCATGGCTGGCACAGTGACTAATGGGACACACACTCAACACCATGGCTGGCACAGTGACTAATGGGACACACAACACCATGGCTGGCACAGTGACTATTGGGACACACACTCAACACCATGGCTGGCACAGTGACTAATGGGACACACACAACACCATGGCTGGCACAGTGACTATTGGGACACACACTCAACACCATGGCTGGCACAGTGACTAATGAGACACTCAACACCATGGCTGGCACAGTGACTAATGGGACACACACAACACCATGGCTGGCACAGTGACTAATGGGACACACTCAACACCATGGCTGGCACAGTGACTAATGGGACACTCAACACCATGGCTGGCACAGTGACTAATGGGACACACAACACCATGGCTGGCACAGTGACTAATGGGACACACAACACCATAGGTGGCACAGTGACTAATGAGACACACAATACCATGGCTGGCACAGTGACTAATGGGACACACAACACCATGGCTGGCACAGTGACTAATGGGACACTCAACACCATGGCTGGCACAGTGACTAATGGGACACACAACACCATGGCTGGCACAGTGACTAATGGGACACTCAACACCATGGCTGGCACAGTGACTAATGGGACACTCAACACCATGGCTGACACAGTGACTAATGAGACACACAACACCATGGCTGGCACAGTGACTAATGGGACACTCAACACCATGGCTGGCACAGTGACTAATGGGACTCTCAACACCATGGCTGGCACAGTGACTAATGGGACACACACTCAACACCATGGCTGGCACAGTGACTAATGGGACACACAACACCATGGCTGGCACAGTGACTAATGGGACACTCAACACAGTGACTAATGGGACACTCAACACCATGGCTGGCACAGTGACTAATGGGACACTCAAAACCATGGCTGGCACAGTGACTAATGGGACACACACTCAACACCATGGCTGGCACAGTGACTAATGGGACACTCAACACCATGGCTGGCACAGTGACTAATGGGACACTCAAAACCATGGCTGGCACAGTGACTAATGGGACACACAACACTATGGCTGGCACAGTGACTAATGGGACACTCAACACCATGGCTGGCACAGTGACTAATGGGACACACAACACCATGGCTGGCACAGTGACTAATGGGACACTCAACACCATGGCTGACACAGTGGCTAATGGGACACACACTCAACACTATGGCTGGCACAGTGACTAATGGGACACTCAACACGATGGCTGGCACAGTGATTAATGGGTCATTCAAGACCATGGCTTGCTCAGTGACTAATGGGACACTCAACACCATGGCTGGCACAGTGACTAATGAGACACTCAACACCATGGCTGGCACAGTGACTAATGGGACACACAACACCATGGCTGGCACAGTAACTAATGGGACACACAACACCATGGCTGGCACAGTGACTATTGGGACACACACTCGACACCATGGCTGACACAGTGACTAATGGGACACTCAACACCATGGCTGGCACAGTGACTAATGAGACACTCAACACCATGGCTGGCACAGTAACTAATGGGACACACAACACCATGGCTGGCACAGTGTTACGGCCCTCTCGGGACGCAACGGGGTTCTTACTCTGATGTTGTTAGAGGAAGTTGTATCCGGCCCCAAGCCAGTAGTGGCTTTCAAGGGATGTGATCCGTGACGCAAGTAACTTAAAGGGGAAGGGAAATAAAGGCAAAAACTTAAGATTATAATTATTAAACCATCACCAAATAAATAATATAAGATTACACAGGGGGAAGGGTATTAACACTGTACCCAATCGTCTTCTCCTGAAGACTCTGGATCCAAGCTCTTGGTGCTAAGTCCTCGGTGCTTTCGTGGCCTCACAACGAATCCTCTGAGAAGCTGAGTCTACCCTGGCCACAGGTCAGCCAAAACACAGGTCCACTGGGGGCACCGCCGTGGAGGCCGTCAACCACAAGTCCAGCAGGTCTGCTGGCAGGTTCCGGATCAGCAACGCTGGTCAGGCCACTCCACGAGCGATACTAGGGTAGCGCCTTAGTCAGGAGCCTCGTGTGATACCACAAATCACTCTCCTGTCCTCAATATCCCAGTGGATAATCGTCTCCAGCAGTCGGTCCCGGGTACGACGATCCTTCACTGCCGCTTCATAGGCAGGGTAACACCACAGTGTTCATCCGGGAGGCGACTCGCAGCTGCTACAGCAAAGCACTAGGTATGGGGACGGCTGCCTTGGGTAGACTGACTCAACTTCCATCACAGCAGTCCCAGGTCGACTCTGTAAGCAGACACGTCATCAATAACAGGGACACTAAAATACCTCACTTACAGGCTCAGACACAAACGCCCGGCATATCCACTCCATAGATGGCGTTGTAGTCTGAGCACCACCTCACCAGAGGTCAGCGGCGGCGGTGTTGAGCGCTGAACGGGACTGGAAACTGGCCCTCGTAGCCAGTACACGTCGTCCTCACCAGGTGTCGTCGTCCGTTTGGAGGGGGTTTCGGGAGCTGACCCACAGATGGCACGGTCGTCACTGCTCCGTGCTCGGACGCTGGATCCGGGTTCATAACACCTCCCCACCAAAAAGAATTTGGTTTGGGGTTCTCTAAAGAGAAACACAAACCAAATTAGTATGGCGACACAACTCCAAATGGACTCACAATTACTGTAAACTGGCACGGCGAGGCTGTCTCGTCCACAGAACTGTACTAAGGAGAAACCCTGGCACAAAGGGAACTTGAAAATGGCAGGCGATGACCTGCCTGACGTAATTTTCCACATCTCCACTGCGATGTCAAGCAGGGGCATCGTCTCACATCTCTCAAGTAAGGATCGGTGTGGACACGATCTGGGGCGACTCGACACTTCCCTATGTCGTGGCACCGATGATGGCTGGACACAGACGGCATTTCTGGTACCGATCCGGCGGTCCTTCAGGGAGTCGGGCACCTGGAATACAGGGGTCTGATAATTCAGAGTGACAGCGACAGCGGGTAAAACAGTACTTACAGCATACTCTACTAGGTCCACACCTAGTCCCAACAGGGCTGTTCGTACGTGGCAGATGGCATTCGCTCTGCCACCGTCAGGTCGACCAACGTTCCACATAACGCTGCATTGAGGCTCAGCAGTCACGCGGGGGGTGTCAACCTGTCGGAAACAGTCACTCACATTATCATATCTCGTACCTCCTGTATCAACCATCACCTTCCAGGTCCCTTCTTCGACTGCAACACTCATAGTGCACGTCTAATCCCTGGGATCGCTTCACGATGTTCAAGGGAGCCATCATCCTTCATGTCGTCCACTGATCCTTACTGAGAACACACACGAGAATCAAACAAAATATCGCTAAGAAACATGGGGCCAATTGAGGGATAAGCTTCCCGAGCCTGTCATGTCCATAACCGGCTATATCCACTAGCCTGGTTTGGACCAAAGAGGGCACTAGACCTTTCGAACACACCTCACATACCTCTGACGTCTGGGGAATCTCTGGCCGGTTCAATGAACGCTGTACAATGCCATACCGCAAGTACACATCCGCCTTCGCTCCAGACTCGTTGGTATCCGTGGGTGCCTGCACACAAGGCGTCTCTTCTTGCTCAGGTACTTCTGCCATCGTAACCTCATGTTCCTTGTCGAGAGAAAAATCAGGAGACACTGCTAGAACGTTCTCAATCTGTAGGCGAGAGGACAAATTAAACATAGTATATTCCGGGTCTGACTGTACCTGGATATTACCACTGCCTGTTACCTCAGACCTTGCTGTTCTGGCTGACTCGTCCACGACCTTGGGATGATTGGTGCTCCAATCCGATACCAAGTCGTTGGCTAGTACCACGTCAATCCCAGCCACAGGGAGGGTATCGACTACTGCCAACGCACATGTGCCACTGAAGTAAGGCGAGTCGAGATGTACCGTCACTAAGGGGGCGATGTACTGCGTCCTAGGAAACCCAACCAGGACAACCTTTTGTCTCCCATCCACACTTACTCCCTCGGGTAACGAGCTTCTCACGATCAGGGACTGGGCTGCTCCACTATCTCTGAGCACTACTACAGATCTACCAGTATGATCACTCGTTACATACCCGCTCGAAGTGTGAAGGGCGAACAAACCTGATCCTTCCTGTGTCGTCGTCGACTGGTTTCCTGCTGGTGGTGTAACACAGCTCATCATCATCACCTCCCTACGTGCGCCACCACCTCTTCTGCCTCGGCACATAGCAGCTACATGCCCTTTCTGCCCACAAGTCCAGCACACCATATTCCTCCTCGGGCTCCGGTGTTTCGGACTGCTAGGACTTGTTCTTCGAGGGCTACCTGGGGGCGTCTTCTTAGCGCTTCGTGGGACGGGGGGTCTCTTCTTCGTCATGAGGTTTCTCAAATCGGCGTTGGTAATTCCTTGGGACGTACTTAGCAGACGGCCCATGAGTCAGGATGTACTCTTCAGCCATGGTGGCTGCCGCACTCAAGGTCTCTACCTGCTGTTCCTCTAAGTACGTCTTCAGGTCTCCAGACAAACAATCCTTGAAGTCCTCTAGCAGTATAAGCTGCTCGAGGTCTTCTTTGGTCTCCACCTTCCGAGAGGCACACCACTCCTGAAAAAGTCGCTCCTTGATGGTGGCGAATTCGGTGAAAGTGTGCTCTGAGGTCTTCTTCAGGTTTCTGAACTTCTGCCTGTAAGCCTCAGGTACCAATTGGTACGCCATGAGCACAACCTTCTTCACCTTGTCGTAATCGCCGGAGTCGTCAAGGGATAACGTGGAGTAGGCGATTTGGGCCTTCCCAGTCAAGACTGACTGTATCATGATGGCCCAATTCTCCCTTGGCCACTCCAAAGAGGCAGCGACTTTCTCGAAGGCTGCGAAGAACTTCGAAACTTCCCTCTCGTTGAATTTTGGGACCATTTTTATGTTCCTTACCGGATCGAAACTACTGGTTTCCGTTGTTGGCCTCCGACCACCGCCTAATCGTAATACTTCTAGTTCATGTTGTCTCTGTCTTTCGTTTTCTTCTCTCTCTCGCTGTTCTCTTTCTCGTTTCTCTTCTCTCTCTCGCTCTTCTCTTTCTCGTTTCTCTTCTCTTTCTCGCTCTTCTCTTTTTCGTTTCTCTTCTCTTTCTCGCTCTTCTCTTTCTCTTTCCCGCTCTTCTCTTTTTTCTTCTCGTTCTAATTCTAAACGCCTCATCGCCAATTCTTTATCTTTCATCTCCATTTCTTTATCTTTTAATTCTCGTTCTAATTCTAACTTCTTCCACTCTATCTCGCGATTTATCTCTAAGGCGCGCATTTTGACTGTAAGCAAGCTAATGTTCAGCACACCTGCATCACTGTCAATGTTGCTGCCTTTATCTTCCTTTTCCGTGGAAGCTATTTCCTCACCTTCCTTTGTACTAGGAGTCTCGCCTTCCTGTTTCTCTTCTGCCTTCAAGTGCCGATGAACCTTGGACAAGATCTCCACACGGGAATCACTGGCACGGATCTTGATCTCCAGGTAGGCGCTCACTAGTACAAGCTCTGGTTTGCTCAGATATTTTAATCTGGCAAGACAGTCCACTCTGTTCAGAAAAGCCTGAACATCGTCCAGATCATCGATGGTAGCTTTTTCTGCCATTGTCACAGATGGAACACTCAACTAGCACTTAACACACTGCTTACACGTTAGCACTTAATGCACCGAGCACTGTTCTACGCCAATATTGCACTTTATCGCACCAAACACTGCACTCGCCAATATTGCACGTTACTTCGGGCACCGCACTACGCAATATCGCACTTAATCACAGCGAACCCTTCGCTCTACAATATTGCACTGAATCACTGAGCACCGCACTAGTCAATATTGCACTTAATCGCTTAGTCACAGCGAGCACCGCACTGCACAATATTGCACTTAGTCACTCTTGAGCACCGCACAGGACGTATAACGTCACAATTGTCACACACAGGGGAACTTATATACAGGGATTACGCCACTTCACCACCCCTGTCAAACATACTTAACAAGGGGACGGATCCCGCTGGGGATGCCAATTATGTTACGGCCCTCTCGGGACGCAACGGGGTTCTTACTCTGATGTTGTTAGAGGAAGTTGTATCCGGCCCCAAGCCAGTAGTGGCTTTCAAGGGATGTGATCCGTGACACAAGTAACTTAAAGGGGAAGGGAAATAAAGGCAAAAACTTAAGATTATAATTACTAAACCATCACCAAATAAATAATATAAGATTACACTTGGGGGAAGGGTATTAACACTGTACCCAATCGTCTTCTCCTGAAGACTCTGGATCCAAGCTCTTGGTGCTAAGTCCTCGGTGCTTTCGTGGCCTCACAACGAATCCTCTGAGAAGCTGAGTCTACCCTGGCCACAGGTCAGCCAAAACACAGGTCCACTGGGGGCACTGCCGTGGAGGCCGTCAACCACAAGTCCAGCAGGTCTGCTGGCAGGTTCCGGATCAGCAACGCTGGTCAGGCCACTCCACGAGCGATACTAGGGAAGCGCCCTAGTCAGGAGCCTCGTGTGATACCACAAATCACTCTCCTGTCCACAATACCCCAGTGGATAATCGTCTCCAACAGTCGGTCCCGGGTACGACGATCCTTCACTGCCGCTTCATAGGCAGGGTAACACCACAGTGTTCATCTGGGAGGCGACTCGCAGCTGCTACAGCAAAGCACTAGGTATGGGGACGGCTGCCTTGGGTAGACTGACTCAACTTCCATCACAGCAGTCCTAGGTCGACTCTGTAAGCAGACACGTCATCAATAACAGGGACACTAAAATACCTCACTTACAGGCTCAGACACAAACGCCCGGCATATCCACTCCATAGATGGCGTTGTAGTCTGAGCACCACCTCACCAGAGGTCAGCGGCGGCGGTGTTGAGAGCTGAACGGGACTGGAAACTGGCCCTCGTAGCCAGTACACGTCGTCCTCACCAGGTGTCGTCGTCCGTTTGGAGGGGGTTTCGGGAGCTGACCCACAGATGGCACGGTCGTCACTGCCCCGTGCTCGGACGCTGGATCCGGGTTCGTAACACACAGTGACTATTGGGACACACACTCGACACCATGGCTGACACAGTGACTAATGAGACACTCAACACCATGGCTGGCACAGTGACTAATGGGACACATAACACCATGGCTGGCACAGTGACTAATGGGACACACAACACCATGGCTGGCACAGTGACTAATGGGACACACACACAACACCATGGCTGGCTCAGTGACTAATGGGACACTCAACACCATGGCTGGCACAGTGACTAATGGGACACACACACAACACCATGGCTGGCACAGTGACTAATGGGACACACAACACCATGGCTCGCACAGTGACTAATGGGACACGCTCACAACACTATGACTGTCACAGTGACTAATAGGATACACACACAACACTATGGCTGTCACAGTGACTAATGGGACACACACACAACACTATGCCTGTCACAGTGACTAATGGGACACACAACACCATGGCTGGCATATAGTGACTAATGGGATACACACAACACCATGGCTGGCACAGTGACTAATGGGACACTCAACACCATGGCTGGCACAGTGACTAATGGGACACACACACAACACTATGGCTGTCACAGTGACTAATGGGACACACACAACACTATGGCTGTCATAGTGACTAATGGGACACACACACAACACCATGGCTGGCACAGTGACTAATGGGACATACACACAACACTATGGCTGTCACAGTGGCTAATGGGACATACAACACCATGGCTGGCATATAGTGACTAATGGGACACACACAACACTATGGCTGCCACAGTGACTAATGGGACACACACAACACTATGGCTGTCACAGTGACTAATGGGACACACACTCAACACCATGGCTGGCACAGTGACTAATGGGACACACACACAACACTATGGCTGGCACAGTGACTAATGGGACACACACAACACTATGGCTGTCACAGTGACTAATGGGACACACACAACACTATGGCTGGCACAGTGACTAATGGGACACACACAACACTATGGCTGGCACAGTGACTAATGGGACACACACAACACTATGGCTGTCACAGTGACTAATGGGACACACACTCAACACTATGGCTGTCTCAGTGACTAATGGGACACACACAACACTATGGGTGTCTCAGTGACTAATGGGACACACACACAACACTATGGCTGGCACAGTGACTAATGGGACACACACACAACACCATGGCTGTCACAGTGACTAATGGGAAACACACACAACACTATGGCTGTCTCAGTGACTAATGGGACACACACACAACACTATGGCTGTCACAGTGACTAATGGGACACACACACAACACCATGGCTGTCACAGTGACTAATGGGACACACACACAACACCATCGCTGTCACAGTGACTAATGGGACACACACAACACTATGGCTGGCACAGTGACTAATGGGACACACTCACAGAACACTATGGCTGTCACAGTGACTAATGGGACACACACACACAACACTATGGCTGTCACAGTGACTAATGGGACACACACACAACACTATGGCTGTCACAGTGACTAATGGGACACACACTCAACACTATGGGTGTCACAGTGACTAATGGGACACACACACAACACTATGGGTGTCACAGTGACTAATGGGACATGTTGCTGGCAGTGCCCAGGTGAACGGTCGGCTGCAGTACACCTTTAATAATGACTTTTATTACTCACGGCTTTCAGTTAATTTTTAGAACTAAACGCAATGAATGGTTTATGCATATTGCAACGCTTTTCTGTAAATGTCAAAGCTACACGTGACATGTGACGCACTTGTGTTTATATAGTGACGTGTGACCTGAAGGCAGTCACACTCAGGAGGAGGGAGGATGCTGGCAGGCACCAGAGGCAGGAGAGGGAGCAGCCTTTCGTCTGCCTCTCTGCGGGGAAGGAAGGCAAGTAGATTCCTTTCGCGTCTGAAACCTCATTAAATTCCGCACACAAACGCCTGCTGAACACGCTCCCTCGCCATCACACACACTCACCACCACGCACGCACACACTCTCACACACACACTCACCACCACGCACGCACACACTCTCACACACACACACACTCACCACCACGCACGCACACACTCACACACACGCTCACCACCACGCACGCACACACTCTCTCACACACACACCACCACGCACGCACACTCTCTCACACACACACTCACCACCACGCACGCACACTCTCACACACACACACACGCACATTCACCACCACGCACGCACACTCTCACACACACACTCACCACCATGCACGCACACTCACACACACACACACACACACACGCACATTCACCACCACGCACGCACACTCTCACACAAGCACACTAACTACCACACACGCACACTCTCTATCACACACACGCACACTCACCACAACGCGCGCACACTTATACTCTCACACACGCACACGCACATTCACCACCATGCACGCACACTCTCTCTCACACACACGCACACTCACCACCACGCACGCACACACACTCACACACACACACGCACACTCACCATCAAGTTCGTTAGTGATGGTGAGAATCAGGTACACACACACACACACACACACACACACACACACACACACACACACACACACACACACACACACACACACACACACACACACACACACACACACAGGGTAGGGTACACACACACACACACACACACACATAACATAGGGTAGATAAAGACAGGCTATTTAACACAAGGGGCACACGCACAAGGGGACACAGGTGGAAACTGAGCGCCCAAATGAGCCACAGAGATATTAGAAAGAACTTTTTTAGTGTCAGAGTGGTTGACAAATGGAATGCATTAGGAAGTGATGTGGCGGAGGCTGACTCCATACACAGTTTCAAGTGTAGATATGATAGAGCCCAATAGGCTCAGGAATCTGTACACCTGTTGATTGACGGTTGAGAGGCGGGACCAAAGAGCCAGAGCTCAACCCCCGCAAACACAACTAGGTGAGTACACACACACACACAACAACAACACGGTAGTTAACACTATAATTGAGAAGGCAGCATCTGCTGCCTGTAGAAATAGATCCCATCTGCTCATTATGAGAGACTTCAATCATGGAAGGATAGACTGGGAGAACAAGGAACCGCATGAAAAAGAGGATACATGGAGAGTTAAACTATTGGAAGTGGTGACGAAAAACTTTTTAAGCCAGCATGTCAGGGAACCAACAAAAATGAGAGGCAATGATGAACCAGCGAGACTCAACCTAGTCTTCACTCTGAATGACTCTGACATAAGGGAAATCAGTTTCGAGGCCCCAGTGGGAATGAGCAATCACATTGTACTGACGTTTGAGTATCTGGTCGAAGAAGGGTTAATGTACTCAAGGAAGGGGCCTGAAAACAAAAGGCTGCCATTCCGAAAGGGAAACTGTGGAGACAAGAAAATTCCTAACAGATATAACATGGAAAGCAGAGCTCAGGGAAAAAACGGCCCAAAACTTGATGAGACTACATCAGGCAGAAGTATAAAGAAGCAGGAAACAAGTTTGTACCGGACCAAAAAACAAAACAAAAACGAAATGCAGATGAGAAACCAGTAGCATAATCAAAGATGTAAACAAGCAAAGCAACAAAGTACAAAGCGTGGAGAAACTATAGAAATAACAGGACTCTTGAGAGCAGAGAAAGATACCAGGGTGCAAGGAATGAATACATCAGGGTGAGAAGAAAGGCAGAAGGGTAATATGAAAAGGTCATAGCAAGCAAGGCAAATACTCAATCTAAATTGCTGCACAGCCACATCAGGAGGAAAACATCAGTGAAGGAACAGGTAATGAAACTGAGGATAGAGGCAGACAGATTCACTGCAAACGATAAGGAAGTGTGCGAGGAATTCGATAGGAAATTTTAGGAGGTCTTCATATTACAGCAAGGAGAAGTTCCAGAGATATGAGAGGGAATAGTTAATCAGGCACCTCTAGAAGAGTTTGGGATTTGTTTGAGAACACAGCATCAACATGGGTTCAGGGATGGCAAGTCCTGCCTCACAGGATTAATTGAATTCTACAACCAGGCAAGAAAGAGAGGGGGTGGGTAGACTGCACATTTTTGGATTGCCAGAAAGCCTTAGACAGAGTACCACACAAGAGGCTAGTGCAAAAGCTGGAGATGCAGGCTGGAGTGAAAGGGTAGGTTCTCCAATGGAATAGGGAGGTCCTAAGCATCAGAAGACAGAGAGTCACTGTGAGGGGTGAGGTCTCAGATTGGCGAGACGTCACAAGTGGACTACAGTCTACAAGTAGTGGACTACTGGGACGACCATCAGTGTACAAGTAGTGAACTAGTGGGACGACCTTCAGTATACAAGTAGTGGTAGTGGGACGACCTTCAGTGTACAAGTAGTGGACTAGTGGGACGACCTTCAGAGCACAAGTAGTGGTAGTGGGACGACCTTCAGTGTACAAGTAGAGAACTAGTGGGACGACCTTCAGTGTACAAGTAGTGGTAGTGGGACGACCTTCAGTGTACAAGTAGTGGACTAGTGGGACGACCTTCAGTGTACAAGTAGTGGTCTAGTGGGACGACCTTCAGTGTACAAGTAGAGAACTAGTGGGACGACCTTCAGTGTACAAGTAGACTGAAGTGGGACGACCTTCAGTGTACTAGTAGACTGAAGTGGGACGACCTTCAGTGTACAGGTAATGGAGCAGTGGGACGACCTTCAGTGTACAGGTAGTGGAGTAGTGGGACGACCTTCAGTGTACAAGTAGACTGAAGTGGGACGACCTTCAGTGTACAGGTAGTGGAGTAGTGTTACGACCTTCAGTGCAAAAGTAGTGGACTAGTGAGACGACCTTCAGTGTACATGTAGTGGACTAGTGGGACGACCTTCAGTGTACAAGTAGTGGACTAATAGGACGACTTTCAGTGTACATGTAGTGAATTAGTGGCACGACCTTCATTGTACAAGTAGTGGACTAGTGGGACGACTTTCAGTGTACATGTAGTGGACTAGTGGGACGACCTTCAGTGTACATGTAGTGGACTAGTGGGACGATCTTCAGTGTACATGTAGTGGACTAGTGGGACGACCTTCAGTGTAAAAGTAGTGGACAAGTGGGACGACCTTCAGTGTACATGTAGTGGACTAGTGGGACGACCTTCAGTGTAAAAGTAGTGGACAAGTGGGACGAACTTCAGTATGTATGTAGTGGACTAGTGGGACGACCTTCAGTGTAAAAGTAGTGGACAAGTGGGACGACCTTCAGTATACAAGTATTGGACTAGTGGGACGACCTTCAGTGTACTTGTAGTTAAGTAGTGGGACGACCTTCAGTATACAAGTATTGGATTAGTGGGACGACCTTCAGTGTACTAGTAGTAGGCTAGTGGACGACCTTCAGTGTACAAGTAGTGGACTAATGGGACCACCTTCAGTGTACATATAGTTGAGTAGTGGGACGGCCTTCAGTATACAAGTAGTGGACTAGTGGGACGACCTTCAGTGTACATGTTGGGGACTCGTTGGACTACCTTCAGTGTACTTGTAGTGGGCTAGTGGGACGACCTTCAGTGTGCACAATGGGGACGACCTTCTGTATGCAAGTAGTGGACAATGGGACGACCTTCAGTGTACATGTAGTGAACAATGGGACGACCTTCATTGTACAAGTAGTGAACTAGTCGGACGAACTTCAGTATACAAGTAGTGGACAATGGGACGACCTTCAGTGTGCAAGTAGTAGACTAGTGGGACGACCTTCAGTGTACAAGTAGTGGACAATGGGACGACCTTCAGTGTACAAGTAGTGGACTAGTGGGACGACCTTCAGTGTACAAGTAGTGGACAATGGGACGACCTTCAGTGTGCAAGTAGTGGACTAGTGGGACGACCTTCAGTGTACTAGTGGACAATGGGACGACCTTAAGTGTACAAGTAGTGGACTAGTGGGACGACCTTCAGTGTACAAGTAGTGGTCTAGTGGGACGACCTTCAGTGTACAAGTAGACTGAAATGGGACTAGTGAGACGACCTTCAGTGTACATGTAATGGACTAGTGGGACCGTCAGTGTACAAGTAGTGGGCTAGTGGGACGACTTTCAGTGTACATGTAGTGGACTATTGGGACGACCTTCAGTGTACAAGTAGTGGACTAGTGGGACGACCTTCAGTGTACATTTAGTTGAGTAGTGGGACGACCTTCAGTATACAAGTAGTGGACCAGTGGGACGACCTTCAGTGTACATGTAGTGGACAAGTGGGACGACCTTCAGTATACAAGTATTGGACTAGTGGGACGACCTTCAGTGTACATGTAGTGAACTAGTGGCACGACCTTCAGTGTACAAGTAGTGGACTAGTGGGACGACCTTCAGTGTACATGTAGTGGACTAGTGGGACGACCTTCAGTATACAAGTAGTGGACCAGTGGGACGACCTTCAGTGTACATGTAGTGGACTAGTGGGACGACCTTCAGTGTACATGTAGTGAACTAGTGTAACACCCAGGACCTTCCCCCCCCCCCCCCTTAGAGTTCACACCCAGGGAAGCCTTCTCCAAGAGGTCAGCCCAGATGACCTCCAGTTTATCTTGTTTATTGATTAAAAATTCCTGGGTTAGTCTTAGTCAGCATAGTTTCAGGTATGTAATATTTCATGCAAGGGAATTAGACTCCAGATTCTTATGTGTAAACATCCCTGGATCTCCCCCTTTTGGCCAGGTCAGAGGTTAGTCACACACGTAATTAATAACTCCTCTCTTGAAGAGTGTATGGTGAATGTCAAACAAGCTTATTGAAATATTTCTTGAGTGTTTGTACATTCTTGGTGGGTAGCAACAGCAGATCTCCCCCCTCCCCCCTGTAGGGGTTGTATATAGAGGTCCTCTAGGGCCTTAGGGAACACAGAGTGCGGGACACCGGGGTCCAGAGAGGGCTGTGTGAAGAACACTTCAGCCAGGGAGAGACAGGTCTTAAGGTAATGTGTGTGATCTCTGAAGTTTTGTTCCATGTCCAAATTTCTTAACTTTTTGCCAGTGTTAGAGTAGGATTTATAAGTGGTGATTGACATAATTTTGGTCTTTAATAAACTCAGGATAAATTTCCCGTCTGTGTCAATTGTTGAATCCTCTTAGCCTTTTGGATATAGTGGCTGACAACCGTTTCCATAATTAATGACAATCATAGAAAGTACTCTCCAAGTCAAGCAATGTTTCTTGCCTCGTTGCTTGATATAGTCTCAATGGTCAAAGGCAGATGGTGGCAGCGTATTTCATCCTGTGTTAGCATCTCCTTGTTGGCAGTGTACTTTGTAGTCCCGGTGTAACCATCATATGTCAGCCCATAACAGTGTTACCAAGTGCAACCAATGGGGAAGTGTTACTCAGGATAAGTAGTGTTTTCATTATTAGTTTTGGTGTTCCATTATGGTGTTACACTAGAGCGGTGTTACACTAGTTGGACGACTTTCAGTGTACATGTAGTGGACTAGTGGGGCGACCTTCAGTGTACACGTAGAGGACAATGGGACGATCTTCAGTGTACAAGTAGTGGACCTGTGGGACGACCTTCAGTGTACATGTAGTGGACTAGTGGGACGACCTTCAATGTACAAGTAGTGGACTACTGGGACGACCTTCAGTGTACACAGGTAGTGGACTTGTGGGACGACCTTCAGTGTACATGTAGTTGAGTAGTGGGACGATCTTCAGTATACATGTAGTGGACTAGTGGGACGACCTTCAGTATACAAGTATTGGACTCGTTGGACGACCTTCAGTGTACATGTAGTGGACTAGTGGGACGACCTTCAGTATACAAGTATCGGACTCGTTGGACGACCTTCATTGTACATGTAGTGGATTAGTGGGACGACCTTCAATATACAAGTATTGGACTCGTTGGACGACCTTCAGTGTACATGTAGTGGACTAGTGGGACGACCTTCAGTATACAAGTATTGGACTCGTTGGACGACCTTCAGTGTACATGTAGTGGACTAGTGGGACGACCTTCAGTATACAAGTATTGGACTCGTTGGACGACGTTTAGTGTACATGTACTGGACCAGTGGGACGACCTTCAAGCTACAAGTAACAGACTAGTGGGGCGACGTTTTGTGTACAAGTTGTGGACGGAATACAAGGCATCAAAACATGCAAAACACAAGTCCACGTTCGAACTGGTCTCCTAAATGAGGCAAATGCAATGTTCGCAGTTTTGACTGAAACTCACACAAATGACTATTATGATAGAGATATGGATACTAGAACACAATCTTTTTAGACGTGTTAGAAAGTATAGGCTACAGGGACGTCAGCCTGTACGTCAAGGACACACTCAGCCACACAGAGCTGCTGTACACCAGAAATGATATGGTGGAAGTGCTGATATTCAAAATAGAAATTTAAAATGTGGTGAATCTCCTTGAATATAAATCACCAGATGCAAATCCCCAGCAGTTTAAAGACCAACTAACAAAAATAGAATACTGCTTAGAAAAAGTTACAAATCCTTCCCTAAACATTATCCTGCTTGGCGACTTCAGCTTACAGCACCTTAAATGGTAAAAATGTGGCAAATATAGCTATACCTGAGAGAAACCCAGGAAGCTATTTAAGTGACAGTCACACACTGATGACCTCTTGCAGGTGTGTGAGAGATTTGCCTTAAACCAGCAAATAGTTGAACCAACTAGGAAAGAAAACACCTTAGATCTTATTTTTACAAACATTGATGAACTAATTAGGGACATAATGATTACAAATACATGTTACTCAGATTAAAGTCTAGACCTGTACAGCGAGCATCAAATCCAAGAAGACGAGAATTCAGCAAATTCAATTTTAATAAAAAACGGATTAACTGGGAACAAATAAACCAAGCGCTCGAAGATATATGCTGGGAAAGTCTGCAAGATAATGCATACTTAAACCAGTGCCTTGAGAATATAGGCACAGAAGCACTAGAACGTTGTGAAAGCAACATACCATCAAGGAGAATGAGAAAAATCTGCAAACTAGAACGAGAACGGCATTCCCTCTACAAGCAACGAAAACAAACTACAGAGCATCTTTAATACTCAAATCTATCTCAAGAACGACAAAGAAGGCTGTGTAGAGAAATAAAAACAATTGAGCTAAAGATGCAAGCTCGTTATTTGCCACAGTACTTGCCCAATAACTAAAAGCGTTGAGCTTCGAGGACAGACAAAGAGATGGACAGTACCCAGCTTGGAGACAAGGTAACACAAGACCACATGAACCAGACATACACAGTACTCCCCAATAGCCACACAACATACACTCAGAATCTCCAGATATTAAAGGAATTGTAAAGGTAAGAGAGGGCATTCATCAAGACCAGCCACGCACTCTTACTAAACGGATGCGAGAAATAATATTTTTAGTGTAAGAATAACATAATTCATTTATTATGAGAAATATAAAGGGCTACCTCAATCCAAAATTTGAAAAACAAAATTAACTAGAAAAACGGAGTTTAGAGCCACTGTAATAAGACAACAGCTAAAGCATTTAGACATGTGGAGCTGAAGTTCAATATTGTAAGTGAATCAGGTAATTCACTCATACACACCAAGACATGTTCTAACATATCCAAGACATATTATAATTGTGCTCACATCACACTTTGTCTCATAACAACAGTGTGACCAGGAAACACAAGAATAAGGAGGGTACTCTCCCAGGTACATCACTAGGAGGGTACACTCCCATGGACATCACTAGGAGGGTACACTCCCATGGACATCACTAGGAGCGTACACTCCCAGGGACATCACTAGGAGGGTACACTCCCATGGACATCACTAGGAGCGTACACTCCCATGGACATCACTAGGAGGGTACACTCCCAGGGACATCACTAGGAGGGTACACTCCCAGGGACATCACTAGGAGGGTACACTCCCAGGGACATCACTAGGAGGGTACACTCCCAGGGACATCACTAGGAGGGTACACTCCCATGGACATCACTATGAGGGTACACTCCCAGGGACATCACTATGAGGGTACACTCCCAGGGACATCACTAGGAGGGTACACTCCCAGGGACATCACTAGGAGGGTACACTCCCATGGACATCACTAGGAGGGTACACTCCCAGGGACATCACTAGGAGGGTACACTCCCAGGGACATCACTAGGAGGGTACACTCCCAGGGACATCACTAGGAGGGTACACTCCCAGGTACCACAGAACGAGGGTACACGCCCGGGTAGAACATTAAGAGGGTACACTGCCAGGTACTGTAGCTGGAGGGTACACTCCTAGGTACTTCACTAGAAAGGTACATTCCCAGGTACCACATAAGGCAGGATACATATCCAGGTACCACACTAGGAGGGGCCCACTCCCTGGTAACACACTAGGAGGGTATACTTCCCTCCTAGTGTGATTGAAGAAAGGCAACTAGAACAGAAAGCAATTCAAGAAAAAAATAAAAGCCCAAAATATTTCTTCACATATGCTAAATCAAAAGCAAAAACCACTGCCAGTATTGGACCTATTCGTACTAGAGAAGATTCATACACGGAGGATGACAAAGAAATTAGTGAAATCCTAAAAAAGCAGTATGAGGACATATTTAGCACTCTAGTAAACAGCATAAAAGTGGAAGATCCAGGCAACTTCTTTACGCGTGATATCCAAACACCTGTAAATATAACTGATATCAACACGAACGTGGCAGATTTTGAAAGAGAAATTGAAAACATGTCCATGCACTCAGCTCCGGATTCAGATTCATGGAATTCAATATTTATAAAGAAATGCAAGGTGCTAGTAGCAAAGGTATTAAGTATAGTGTGGAGGAAGAGCTTGGACACGGGGGAGATACCAGATGCGCAGACATAGCAAAGAATTACAGACCAGTTGTATTATCGTCCCGCATAATAAAAGTATTTGAAAGAGTGATCAGGAGTCAGGTCACCAGTTTCCTGGAGAAAAATGACCTTCACAACCCAGGCCAACATGGATTTAGAGCAGGAAGATCGTGCCTCTCACAGCGCCCTTGGACCATTACGACAAAATCACTGAGGCATTATAAGAAAAACAGAATGCAGATGTGGTATTAGCGGCATTCGATAAATGTGACCATGGAGTGATAGCACACAAAATGAGGTCAATGGGAATAACTGGTAAAGTAGGACGCTGGATACTCAGTTTTCTGTCGAACAGAACATAAAGAGTAACAGTCAACCATATAAAATCGAGACCAAGCAAAGCTAAAAGTTCTGTACCTCAGGGTACAGTCCTTGAACAAGCTTTTCCTTATTCTCACATCACATATAGACAAAAATACAAGTCACAGCTTCGTTTCATCCTTTGCAAACGACACAAAAATCAGCATGAAAATTACCTCTGCTGAAGACATTGAAAAACTTAAAGCAGATATTAATAAAGTTTTCGACGGGGCAGCAGAAAATGACATGATGTTTAACAGTGATAAATTCCATGTACTCAGGTACGGTAAAAATGAGGACCCTAAATATAATATAGGGTACAAAACATAATCAACTCTGCCCATAGTAGTAAAGCAGCATGTAAAGGATTTAGGAATAATGATGTTTGATGACCTAACGTTTAGGGAGCATAACCAAGCAAATATTGCGTCAGCCAGAAAAATGATCGGATGGATTACGAGAACTTTCAAATCCAGGGATCCCATCACAATTGGATCTTCAAATCTCTCCAACTTCAGTGCAGGAGATATTGCTGAAATAGAGGGAATACACAGAACATATACGGCACGCATAGACGCGATAAAGCACCTAAATTATTGGGATCGTCTCAAAGCCCTCCAAATGTACTCACTAGAAAGGAGACGAGAGAGATGTCAAATAATATACACGTGGAAGATACTGGAGGGCCAGGTCCCAAATCTACACAGTAAAATAACAACATACTGGAGAGAACGATATGGAAGAAAATGCAGAATATAGCCAGTGAAGAACAGAGGTGCCATAGGCACACTCAGAGAACACTGTATAAACATCAGAGGTCCACGGTTGTTCAACACCCTCCCAGCGATTATAAGAAATATTACCGGAACAACCGTGGAGATCTTTAAGGCTAGATAGTTTTCTCCAAGGAGTGCCGGACCTGGGGCTGCGGGCCGCTGCAAGCAACAGCCTGCTGGGCCAAACTCTCACAAGTCAAGCCTGGCCTCGGGCCGGGCTTGGGGAGTAGAAGAACTCCCAGAACCCCATCAAACAGGTACCACACTAGGAGGGTACACTCATAGGTACCACACTAGGAGGGTACACTCCTAGGTACCACACTAGGAGGGTACACTCCCAGGGAGGTACCCACGAAGTAATGCAGGGGAAGGGAGGTGTTGTAACAGTGGAGAAGAGTGCAGGCGGGACTAGGCTGGTGGAGGAGGCAGGCCGGCGGGCCTTGGCAGTGCCAACTCTCAGTAATCAATATTTACTCAGAACTACGTCGCCTCCACCACCGTATTCCTCCGCTCACCTTACTGCAACCCTCTTACCCCGGGTTACTGTGTTCATAAGTGGGTATATACCCACTGGTAACTCACCATACCCTATCACTATGGTGTTGTTCAGTGTGGTGTATACCCACTGGTGACTCACCATACCCTATCACTATGGTGTATACCCACTGGTGACTCACCATACCCTACCACTATGGTGTATACCCACTGGTGACTCACCATACCCTACCACTATGGTGTTGTTTAGTGTAGTGTATACCCACTGGTGACTCACCATACCCTACCACTATGGTGTTGTTTAGTGTAGTGTATACCCACTGGTGACTCACCATACCCTACCACTATGGTGTTGTTCAGTGTGGAGTATACCCACTGGTGACTCACCATACCCTACCACTATGGTGTTGTTCAGTGTGGAGTATACCCACTGGTGACTCACCATACACTACCACTATGGTGTTGTTCAGTGTGGTGTATACTTACTGGTGACTCACCATACCCTACCACTATGGTGTTGTTCAGTGTGGTGTATACCCACTGGTGACTCACCATACCCTACCACTATGGTGTTGTTCAGTGTGGTGTATACCCACTGGTGACTCACCATACCCTACCACTATGGTGTTGTTCAGTGTGGTGTATACCCACTGGTGACTCACCATACCCTACCACTATGGTGTATACCCACAGGTAACTCACCATACCCTACCACTATGGTGTATACCCACTGGTGACTCACCATACCCTACCACTATGGTGTATACCCACAGGTAACTCACCATACCCTACCACTATTGTGTATACCCACTGGTGACTCACCATACCCTACCACTATGGTGTTGTTCAGTGTGGTGTATACCCACTGGTGACTCACCATACCCTACCACTATGGTGTATACCCACTGGTAACTCACCATACCCTACCACTATGGTGTATACGCACTGGTGACTCACCATACCCTACCACTATGGTGTATACGCACTGGTGACTCACCATACCCTACCACTATGGTGTTGTTCAGTGTGGTGTATACCCACTGGTGACTCACCATACCCTACCACTATGGTGTTGTTCAGTGTGGTGTATACCCACTGGTGACTCACCATACCCTACCACTCTGGTGTTGTTCAGTGTGGTGTATACCCACTGGTGACTCACCATACCCTACCACTATGGTGTATACCCACTGGTGACTCACCATACCCTACCACTATGGTGTTGTTCAGTGTAGTGTATACCCACTGGTGACTCACCATACCCTACCACTATGGTGTTGTTCAGTGTGGAGTATACCCACTGGTGACTCAACATACCCTACCACTATGGTGTATACCCACTGGTGACTCACCATACCCTACCACTATGGTGTTGTTCAGTGTGGTGTAACTATAATTGCGTGTGGCCAATATAACATTCGTAAAAGCACCAAAATGCTGCAATCTTTTATGAGTGTTCGTAATAACATAACTACCTTATGCTTATATCAAACCTTATTTAAATACATATTTTCCAGGCTTTATCCACGGTTTTGCTCTCCCCTTCCTCTCTCTCTCTCTCTCTCTTGTCGTTTACTCTCCCTATCTCTCGCTCCCTCTCGTACCTCCATAAAACTTTATTACATGTTTACTCCCGATATTACACGACTTTCACTTTTAGTAACTCTATGAATAAGGTCGATCCCCCGCGATGCAGGTTGCGCCCTTTGTGTCGCCTCCCAATAATATCCTTGGAGCTGACAGCCATGGGAGTTGCGAGCTAAAGGGACACGAGTTGGAGCGTACACCCATCAATCTGAAACCGTTTTGAAGGTGAACGCTGCGACTACCATTACCATGCGAGGCTGGCGGACTCAGGGCGCCTAAACCAATGATGTTATCCTACCACGGCCGCCCCCCACACCCACCCTACCTCAGCCCTACCACTGGCTAGCCTACAGTGTGGAGGCTGGCTAGGGCCAGGGCTGGCCGCCCAGCCACGGATGGCACACCCTCACCTCACCCACGGACGCTCCTATCCTTCCCTGCCTCACAGCCCTCACCTACACCGCCGCCACTCTCAGGTTCAGCACACACCAGTGACTCCCCTCCCCGGTACACCAGTGACTCTCCCTCCCGGTACACCAGTGACTCCCCTCCCCGGTACACCAGTGACTCCCCTCCCCGGTACACCAGTGACTCTCCCTCCCCGGTACACCAGTGTACCTCCCTCCCCGGTACACCAGTGACTCTCCCTCCCCGGTACACCAGTGACTCCCCTCCCCGGTACACCAGTCACTCCCCTCCTCGGTACACCAGTGTACCTCCCTCCCGGTACACCAGTGACTCCCCTCCCCGGTACACCAGTGACTCCCCTCCCCGGTACACCAGTCACTCTCCCTCCCCGGTACACCAGTGTACCTCCCTCCCCGGTACACCAGTGACTCTCCCTCCCCGGTACACCAGTGACTCCCCTCCTCGGTACACCAGTGTACCTCCCTCCCGGTACACCAGTGACTCCCCTCCCCGGTACACCAGTGACTCCCCTCCCCGGTACACCAGTGACTCTCCCTCCCCGGTACACCAGTGTACCTCCCTCCCCGGTACACCAGTGACTCTCCCTCCCCGGTACACCAGTGACTCCCCTCCCCGGTACACCAGTGACTCTCCCTCCCCGGTACACCAGTGTACCTCCCTCCCCGGTACACCAGTGACTCCCCTCCCCGGTACACCAGTGACTCCCCTCCCCGGTACACCAGTGACTCCCCTCCCCGGTACACCAGTGACTCCCCTCCCCGGTACACCAGTGACTCCCCTCCCTGGTACACCAGTGACTCCCCTCCCCGGTACACCAGTGACCCCCTCCCCGGTACACCAGTGACCCCCCCGGTACACCAGTGACTCTCCCTCCCCGGTACACCAGTGACCCCCTCCCCGGTACACCCTGCAGTGACCCCCTCCCCGGTACACCAGTGACCCCCTCCCCGGTACACCCTGCAGTGACTCTCCCTCCCCGGTGCACCAGTGACTCTCCCTCCCCGGTACACCAGTGACCCCCTCCCCGGTACACCCTGCAGTGACTCTCCCTCCCCGGTACACCAGTGACTCTCCCTCCCCGGTACACCAGTGACTCCCTCCCCGGTACACCCTGCAGTGACTCTCCCTCCCCGGTACACCAGTGACCCCCCCCCGGTACACCAGTGACCCCCTACCCGGTACACCAGTGACCCCTCCCCGGTACACCCTGCAGTGACTCCCTCCCCGGTACACCAGTGACCCCTCCCGGTACACCAGTGACCCCCTCCCCGGTACACCAGTGACTCTCCCACCCCGGTACACCGTGCAGTGACTCTCCCTCCCCGGTACACCAGTGACTCTCCCTCCCCGGTACACCAGTGCTCCCCCCCCCTCCCCCCGGTACTCTTGACACCACACTCCGCCAATCAATTCTCCGCTAAATCAGTGACCTTTCAATTGATGAATTCCTCTTATTAATATTCTGGAGCTACATTAAGTAATTTGCCAGCAGTAATGGCCCAGCTTGCGTGGTCGTGTCCATAACGAGTGGAGTACCAACCAAGTAACCATGGAACAAGGAGGAGTAGAGGCGTCCCCCGCGCGCAAGAGTGGCCTCGCTGTGTCACGTCCAGGGGCTCCTGACCTCTACAAAATGGAGGACACGAGAGAGGCGCCTGGGGTGGGCATGATACCATGGGGTGGCGGCGGCCAGTACCTCCGCTCACCCCACCTCCGCTTCACGCCCACCTCCTCTTGCTCAGCGAAATATATTCCACCTCTGTTTACAGGACAGACTTGGCACATCAAGCCTAGGAATTCCTTGCCTTTAACGGTAGCAACACCTGCTACTACCCCTGTGGTGGCTGGCTCAACACCTGCCACTACCCCTGTGGTGGCTGGCTCAACACCTGCCACTACCATGTGGTGGCTGGCTCAACACCTGTCACTACCCCTGTGGTGGCAGGCTCAACACCTGCCACTACCCCTGTGGTGGCTGGCTCAACACCTGCCACTACCCTGTGGTGGCTGGCTCAACACCTGTCACTACCCCTGTGGTGGCTGGCTCAACACCTGCCACTACCCCTGTGGTGACTGACTCAACACCTGTCACTACCCCTGTGGTGGCTGGCTCAACACCTGTCACTACCCCTGTGGTTGCTGGCTCAACACCTGTCACTACCCCTGTGGTGGCTGGCTCAACACCTGTCACTACCCCTGTGGTGGCTGGCTCAACACCTGTCACTACCCCTGTGGTGGCTGGCTCAACACCTGTCACTACCCCTGTGGTGGCTGGCTCAACACCTGCCACTACCCTGTGGTGGCCGGGTCAACACCTGTCACTACCCCTGTGGTGAATGACTCAACACCTGTCACTACCCCTGTGGTAGCTGGCTCAACACCTGTCACTACCCCTGTGGAGGCTGACTCAACACCTGTCACTACCCCTGTGGTGGCTGGCTCAACACCTGTCACTACCCCTGTGGAGGCTGATTCAACACCTGTCACTACCCCTGTGGTGGCTGGCTCAACAACTGTCACTACCCCTGTGGTGGCTGGCTCAACACCTGTCACTACCCCTGTGGTGGCTGACTCAACACCTGTCACTACCCTGTGGAGGCTGACTCAACACCTGCCACTACCCCTGTGGTGGCTGACTCAACACCTGTCACTACCCCTGTGGTGGCTGGCTCAACACCTGTCACCACCGCAGGTACAACTCAAACCGAACTTGCAGGCATATTCCTTGCCACTGAATTTTTAAAAGACAAAGGCAGTGGACTTATATACTGTGACTCACAGAGTGCACTCTTGGCATTGAACGCACATAGTAGTGACACCCAGAAAATATTCAGTGATATTCGAATGAATGTTTTAGCTGCTAAAGAAAACAGATTTGAAATTAAATTCCTATGGATACCGTCACATGTTGGCATCTCAAGGCATGACACTGTTGATATGCTTGCAAAGACAGACTGTAGAAAACCAGTGGTAGAAATTGATATGGGTGTTTCATTAGCAGTGACAAAGAGAATACTTAAACAAATATCTAATGAAAATCTCACCGACCTAACAGACCTGAAAGTTGTAGCATTAAATATTATGATAGATATCGTGAGGAGACATTCACATATGAGACTAATAGAACAAGAACCCGGCAATGTGATGTTATAGTGGCCAGAATACGCCTGGGATATAGACGTATCTGGCAGCTTTCTCAAAACCCAAATGTCGAGTACACAATGTGTCAACTTTGTGAAAGAGAAAACATGCACTCTCTTGAACATTATATGGTAGAATGCCCCATATTGACTGACTTTCGCCCTCCTGGGCTAAGGTATGCTGAACTGTGTAATTACTATACGAGTACTGGAACACTTGATGATATATTGGACTTGTACCCAAGATTAACCATGTAATGTATCAATTATACAATGTTTGTATCTGGTGTAACTATATAACCTGAGCTTGTAAAAGCACCTTCATCACCTTCAGTGATTAAGTGCTTAATTGCACACTAGTTTCTCAATCAGCTATCTCACCCCGTCAGAGTAAAAGAGATAAATGTATGTGAATGCATGTGTGTGTGTGTATATACGTATGTATACATGTATGTGTGTATATATCACGAAAATAAACACGTGATTAAAAATTGACAGTGTCAGACCACGGAGGAAAATTGAAACAGGAATTTTCTTAAGTACTTTTGTATATTAATACATCTTCAGAAGGAGTCAAGTACTTAAGGAAATTCCTGTTTCAATTTTCCTCCGTGGTCTGACACTGTCATACATGTATGTATATATGTATATGTACGTATATGTGTGTGTGTATGTATATGTATGTGTATAAAGTATATATGGAAGCTGATCAGAATTACATTTCACCTTTGTAAATGTACATTAATGACACACTTTATGTAGGGCATACGTAAATCTGTGTATCTATGTATTTACATATGTAGGTTAGCTTAGCATTTTAAAAGCACCAAATCACCTTCTGTGGTTGAGTGTTCAGTAAACCCTTAAACTATATGTTTAACACATCTCTAACCCTGTACATGGAGGACAGAAGAAAATGTATATATGCTGATTAGCATTGTAAATGTGTGGCCACGTCTGTGGTAGAAAATAATAATAAAAAAAAACTACCCTGTGGTGGCTGGCTCAACACCTGTCACTACCCCTGTGGTGGCTGGCTCAACACCTGTCACTACCCCCGTTGTGACTGGCTCAACACCTGTCACTACCCCTGTGGTGGCTGGCTCAACACCTGACACTACCCCTGTGGAGGCTGGCTCAACACCTGCCACTACCCCTGTGGAGGCTGCCTAAACACCTGTCACTACCCCTGTGGTTGCTGGCTCAACACCTGCCACTATCCCTGTGGTGGCTGCCTCAACACCTGTCACTACCCCTGTGGTGGCTGGCTCAACACCTGTCACTACCCCCGTGGTAGCTGGCTCAACACCTGTCACTACCCCTGTGGTGGCTGGCTCAACACCTGACACTACCCCTGTGGAGGCTGGCTCAACACCTGCCACTACCCCTGTGGAGGCTGCCTAAACACCTGTCAGTACCCCTGTGGTGGCTGGCTCAACACCTGCCACTATCCCTGTGGTGGCTGCCTCAACACCTGTCACTACCCCTGTGGTGGCTGGCTCAACACCTGCCACTACCCCTGTGGTGGCTGACTCAACACCTGTCACTACTCTGTGTTGGCTGACTCAACACCTGTCACTATCCCTGTGGTGGCTGGCTCAACACCTGTCACTACCCCTGTGGTGGCTGACTCAACACCTGTCACTACCCTGTGGTGGCTGACTCAACACCTGTCACTACTCTGTGGTGGCTGACTCAACACCTGTCACTATCCCTGTGGTGGCTGGCTCAACACCTGCCACTACCCCTGTGGTGGCTGACTCAACACCTGTCACTACCCTGTGGTGGCTGACTCAACACCTGTCACTATCCCTGTGGTGGCTGGATCAACACCTGTCACTACCCCTGTGGTGGCTGGATCAACACCTGTCACTACCCCTGTGGTGGCTAGCTCAACACCTGTCACTACCCCTGTGGTGACTGACTCAACACCTGTCACTACCCCTGTGGTAACTGGCTCAACACCTGTCACTACCCCTGTGGTGGCTGGCTCAACACCTGTCACTACCCCTGTGGTGGCTGGCTCAACACCTGTCACTACCCCTGTGGTGGCCGGGTCAACACCTGTCACTACCCCTGTGGTGGCTGGCTCAACACCTGCCACTACTCCTGTGGTGGCTGGCTCAACACCTGCCACTACCCTGTGGTGGCTGACTCAACACCTGCCACTACCCTGTGGTGGCCGGCTCAACACCTGTCACTACCCCTGTGCTAGCTGGCTCAACACCTGCCTCACTCCTGTGGTGGCTGACTCAACACCTGTCACTACCCCTGTGGTGGCCGACTCAACACCTGTCACTACCCCTGTGGTGGCCGGCTCAACACCTGTCACTACCCCTGTGGTGGCTGACTCAACACCTGTCACTACCCCTGTGCTGGCTGGCTCAACACCTGTCACTACCCTGTGGTGGCCGGGTCAACACCTGTCACTACCCCTGTGGTGGCCGGGTCAACACCTGTCACTACCCCTGTGGTGGCCGGGTCAACACCTGTCACTACCCCTGTGGTGGCCGGGTCAACACCTGTCACTACCCCTGTGGTGGCCGGGTCAACACCTGTCACTACCCCTGTGGTGGCTGGCTCAACATCTGCCACTACCCCTGTGGTGGCTGACTCAACACCTGCCACTACCCCTGTGGTGGCCGGGTCAACACCTGTCACTACCCCTGGTTGATACCTGGTTGATGGGGTTCTGGGAGTTCTTCTACTCCCCAAGCCCGGCCCGAGGCCAGGCTCGACTTGTGAGAGTTTGGTCCACCAGGCTGATGCTTGGAGCGGCCCGCAGGCCCACATACCCACCACAGCCCGGTTGGTCCGGCACTCCTTGGAGGAATAAATCTAGTTTCCTCTTGAAAATGTCCACGGTTGTTCCGGCAATATTTCTTATGCTTGCTGGGAGGGTGTTGAACAACCGCGGACCTCTGATGTTTATACAGTGTTCTCTGATTGTGCCTATGGCACCTCTGCTCTTCATTGGTTCTATTCTACATTTTCTTCCATGTCGTTCACTCCAGTACGTTGTTATTTTACTGTGTAGATTTGGTACTTGGCCCTCCAGTATCTTCCAGGTGTATATTATTTGATATCTCTCTCGTCTTCTTTCTAGTGAGTACATTTGGAGGGCTTTGAGACGATCCCAATAATTTAGGTGCTTTATTGCGTCTATGCGTGCCGTATATGTTCTCTGTATTCCCTCTATTTCAGCAATCTCTCCTGCTTTGAAGGGGGAAGTGAGTACTGAGCAGTACTCAAGACGGGACAACACAAGTGCCTTGAAGAGTACAACCATTGTGATGGGATCCCTGGATTTGAAAGTTCTCGTAATCCATCCTATCATTTTTCTGGCTGTCGCAATATTTGCTTGGTTATGCTCCTTAAACGTTAGGTCGTCCGACATTATTATTCCCAAATCCTTTACATGCTGTTTTCCTACTATGGGTACATTTGATTGTGTTTTGTACTCTGTATTATGTTTAAGGTCCTCATTTTTACCGTACCTGAGTACCTGGAATTTATCACTGTTAAACATCATGTTATTTTCTGATGCCCAGTCGAAAACTTCATTAATATCAGCTTGAAGTTTTTCAATGTCCTCAGCCGAGGTAATTTTCATACTGATTTTTGTGTCATCTGCAAAGGATGATACGAAGCTGTGACTTGTATTTTTGTCTATATCTGATATGAGAATAAGGAAAAGCAGTGGTGCAAGGACTGTACCCTGAGGTACAGAGCTTTTCACTGCACTTGGACTAGATTTTACTTGACCCGGCCACTTGACCCGGCCACCACCCTGTGGTGGCCGGGTCAACACCTGTCACTACCCCTGTGGTGGCTGGCTCAACATCTGCCACTACCCCTGTGGTGGCTGACTCAACACCTGCCACTACCTCTGTGGTGGCTGGCTCAACACCTGTCACTACCCCTGTGGTGGCTGACTCAACACCTGCCACTACCCCTGTGGTGGCCGGGTCAACACCTGTCACTACCCCTGTGGTGGCTGGCTCAACACCTGCCACTACCCCTGTGGTGGCCGGGTCAACACCTGTCACTACCCCCTGTGGTGGCCGGGTCAACACCTGCCACTACCCCTGTGGTGGCTGGCTCAACAACTGTCACTACCCCTGTGGTGGCTGGCTCAACACCTGTCACTACCCCTGTGGTGGCCGGGTCAACACCTGTCACAACCCCTGTGGTGGCCGGGTCAACACCTGTCACTACCCCTGTGGTGGCCGGGTCAACACCTGTCACTACCCCTGTGGTGGCTGGCTCAACACCTGCCACTACTCCTGTGGTGGCTGGCTCAACACCTGCCACTACCCTGTGGTGGCTGACTCAACACCTGCCACTACCCTGTGGTGGCTGACTCAACACCTGCCACTACTCCTGTGGTGGCCGGCTCAACACCTGTCACTACCCCTGTGCTAGCTGGCTCAACACCTGCCTCACTCCTGTGGTGGCTGACTCAACACCTGTCACTACCCCTGTGGTGGCCGACTCAACACCTGTCACTACCCCTGTGGTGGCCGGCTCAACACCTGTCACTACCCCTGTGGTGGCTGACTCAACACCTGTCACTACCCCTGTGCTGGCTGGCTCAACACCTGTCACTACCCTGTGGTGGCCTGGTCAACACCTGTCACTACCCTTGTGGTGGCCGGGTCAACACCTGTCACTACCCCTGTGGTGGCCGGGTCAACACCTGTCACTACCCCTGTGGTGGCCGGGTCAACACCTGTCACTACCCCTGTGGTGGCCGGGTCAACACCTGCCACTACCCCTGTGGTGGCTGACTCAACACCTGCCATTACCCCTGTGGTGGCCGGGTCAACACCTGCCACTACCCCTGTGGTGGCTGGTTCAACACCTGCCACTACCCCTGTGGTGGCTGACTCAACACCTGCCACTACCCCTGTGGTGGCCGGGTCAACACCTGCCACTACCCCTGTGGTGGCCGGGTCAACACCTGTCACTACCCCTGTGGTGGCCGGGTCAACACCTGCCACTACCCCTGTGGTGGCCGGGTCAACACCTGCCACTACCCCTGTGGTGGCTGGCTCAACACCTGCCACTACCCCTGTGGTGGCCGGGTCAACACCTGTCACTACCCCTGTGGTGGCCGGGTCAACACCTGCCACTACCCCTGTGGTGGCTGGCTCAACACCTGCCAGTACCCCTGTGGTGGACGGGTCAACACCTGTCACTACCCCTGTGGTGGCCGGGTCAACACCTGTCACTACCCCTGTGGTGGCTGGCTCAACACCTGCCACTACTCCTGTGGTGGCTGGCTTAACACCTGCCACTACCCTGTGGTGGCTGACTCAACACCTGCCACTACCCTGTGGTGGCTGACTCAACACCTGCCACTACTCCTGTGGTGGCCGGCTCAACACCTGTCACTACCCCTGTGCTAGCTGGCTCAACACCTGCCTCACTCCTGTGGTGGCTGACTCAACACCTGCCACTACCCCTGTGGTGGCCGACTCAACACCTGTCACTACCCCTGTGGTGGCCGGCTCAACACCTGTCACTACCCCTGTGGTGGCTGACTCAACACCTGTCACTACCCCTGTGCTGGCTGGCTCAACACCTGTCACTACCCTGTGGTGGCCGGGTCAACACCTGTCACTACCCCTGTGGTGGCCGGGTCAACACCTGTCACTACCCCTGTGGTGGCCGGGTCAACACCTGTCACTACCCCTGTGGTGGCCGGGTCAACACCTGTCACTACCCCTGTGGTGGCCGGGTCAACACCTGTCACTACCCCTGTGGTGGCTGGCTCAACATCTGCCACTACCCCTGTGGTGGCTGACTCAACACCTGCCACTACCCCTGTGGTGGCCGGGTCAACACCTGTCACTACCCCTGTGGTGGCCGGGTCAACACCTGTCACTACCCCTGTTGTGGCTGGCTCAACATCTGCCACTACCCCTGTGGTGGCTGACTCAACACCTGCCACTACCTCTGTGGTGGCTGGCTCAACACCTGTCACTACCCCTGTGGTGGCTGACTCAACACCTGCCACTACCCCTGTGGTGGCCGGGTCAACACCTGTCACTACCCTTGTGGTGGCTGGCTCAACACCTGCCACTACCCCTGTGGTGGCCGGGTCAACACCTGTCACTACCCCCTGTGGTGGCTGGGTCAACACCTGCCACTACCCCTGTGGTGGCCGGGTCAACACCTGTCACTACCCCTATGGTGGCCGGGTCAACACCTGTCACTACCCCTGTGGTGGCCGGGTCAACACCTGTCACTACCCCTGTGGTGGCTGGCTCAACACCTGCCACTACCCCTGTGGTGGCTGACTCAACACCTGTCATTACCCCTGTGGTGGCCGGGTCAACACCTGCCACTACCCCTGTGGTGGCCGGTTCAACACCTGCCACTACCCCTGTGGTGGCTGACTCAACACCTGCCACTACCCCTGTGGTGGCCGGGTCAACACCTGCCACTACCCCTGTGGTGGCCGGGTCAACACCTGTCACTACCCCTGTGGTGGCCGGGTCAACACCTGCCACTACCCCTGTGGTGGCCGGGTCAACACCTGCCACTACCCCTGTGGTGGCTGGCTCAACACCTGCCACTACCCCTGTGGTGGCCGGGTCAACACCTGTCACTACCCCTGTGGTGGCCGGGTCAACACCTGCCACTACCCCTGTGGTGGCTGGCTCAACACCTGCCACTACCCCTGTGGTGGCCGGGTCAACACCTGTCACTACCCCTGTGGTGGCCGGGTCAACACCTGTCACTACCCCTGTGGTGGCTGGCTCAACACCTGCCACTACTCCTGTGGTGGCTGGCTCAACACCTGCCACTACCCTGTGGTGGCTGACTCAACACCTGCCACTACCCTGTGGTGGCTGACTCAACACCTGCCACTACTCCTGTGGTGGCCGGCTCAACACCTGTCACTACCCCTGTGCTAGCTGGCTCAACACCTGCCTCACTCCTGTGGTGGCTGACTCAACACCTGTCACTACCCCTGTGGTGGCCGACTCAACACCTGTCACTACCCCTGTGGTGGCCGGCTCAACACCTGTCACTACCCCTGTGGTGGCTGACTCAACACCTGTCACTACCCCTGTGCTGGCTGGCTCAACACCTGTCACTACCCTGTGGTGGCCGGGTCAACACCTGTCACTACCCCTGTGGTGGCCGGGTCAACACCTGTCACTACCCCTGTGGTGGCCGGGTCAACACCTGTCACTACCCCTGTGGTGGCCGGGTCAACACCTGTCACTACCCCTGTGGTGGCCGGGTCAACACCTGTCACTGCCCCTGTGGTGGCTGGCTCAACATCTGCCACTACCCCTGTGGTGGCTGACTCAACACCTGCCACTACCCCTGTGGTGGCCGGGTCAACACCTGTCACTACCCCTGTGGTGGCCGGGTCAACACCTGTCACTACCCCTGTGGTGGCTGGCTCAACATCTGCCACTACCCCTGTGGTGGCTGACTCAACACCTGCCACTACCTCTGTGGTGGCTGGCTCAACACCTGTCACTACCCCTGTGGTGGCTGACTCAACACCTGCCACTACCCCTGAGTGGCCGGGTCAACACCTGTCACTACCCCTGTGGTGGCTGGCTCAACACCTGCCACTACCCCTGTGGTGGCCGGGTCAACACCTGTCACTACCCCCTGTGGTGGCCGGGTCAACACCTGCCACTACCCCTGTGGTGGCCGGGTCAACACCTGTCACTACCCCTATGGTGGCCGGGTCAACACCTGTCACTACCCCTGTGGTGGCCGGGTCAACACCTGCCACTACCCCTGTGGTGGCTGACTCAACACCTGCCATTACCCCTGTGGTGGCCGGGTCAACACCTGCCACTACCCCTGTGGTGGCTGGTTCAACACCTGCCACTACCCCTGTGGTGGCTGACTCAACACCTGCCACTACCCCTGTGGTAGCCGGGTCAACACCTGCTACTACCCCTGTGGTGGCCGGGTCAACACCTGTCACTACCCCTGTGGTGGCCGGGTCAACACCTGCCACTACCCCTGTGGTGGCCGGGTCAACACCTGCCACTACCCCTGTGGTGGCTGGCTCAACACCTGCCACTACCCCTGTGGTGGCCGGGTCAACACCTGTCACTACCCCTGTGGTGGCCGGGTCAACACCTGCCACTACCCCTGTGGTGGCTGGCTCAACACCTGCCACTACCCCTGTGGTGGCCGGGTCAACACCTGTCACTACCCATGTGGTGGCCGGGTCAACACCTGCCACTACCCCTGTGGTGGCTGGCTCAACACCTGCCACTACCCCTGTGGTGGCCGGGCCAACACCTGCCACTACCCCTGTGGTGGCCGGGTCAACACCTACATCCAGCAACACACAGTTATCGAAAAGGTCAAAGAACAATTCCGTTTGAGTTGAGGCACTGGACAGGCTGGTAAACTATGTGCCGCTCCTTAACTGTCCAGCCAGCATTAATACGCACCTGGTTGTAAACGAATTGGTGATCGTGTTCCAGGGAAAACTAGCAGGGTAAGGCTTACGTGAGCTAAAATAAGCTAACACGAGTGAGAAGTTCTTAACTGTTTTACCCACCTGTGTAAAGAAAATACAGTTGATTGATGAATTTTATTATATATATATATATATATATATATATATATATATATATATATATATATATATATATATATATATATATATATATATATATATATATATATATATATATAAGTATTATAAATGTTGTTTATATTTCTTCTTTAACAAAGCAGATATATGTCGAAAGAAGTGTTAAAATCTATAAAAATCTTTAATGTAATTGTTGTTATGAGTCTGGCTCTGGTGCAGATGTGAGGACTCATAGCCTCGGAGAAGCAGGTAGAGAGCATTCAGGGAAAATGTGTCATCTGTTCCTGATTTCTAGAGTATTCGCTTCTCTACTACTACTATTTGACTGCGAACTTCATTATACATGATTGCATGATTACAAAATGTGTAGCATTTACATACGAGGAAACCCCCCCCCCCTGCAGTATGTAGGGATCTTGCCGATCTACAAGCTTTCAAGCCTTATTAACCTTTAGTTAGGATGCCGTATCCGGCATTACGTATTTAACATATCACTGAGCCTGGTATGTTTAAAGGTAAAGTTGAGAATAAGAAATATGAAGAGTTTAGTAATATACAAACGTGTTCCATGTCAGTACAGTCTTTATTAAAGGTGCAAGCTTGTACCGCATGGTCTGGTGGTGGGGGAAGGCGGGTAGGGAAGCTTTGGCGGAGTGAGCACTCCTCTAGGTACAGTCACTATACATGCCTATATCACAGCCACGTACAGTCACTCTACATACCTATATCACAGCCACGTACAGTCACTCTATATACCTATATCACAGTCACGTACAGTCACTCTACATGCCCATATCTCAGCCACGTACAGTCACTGTACATGCCCATATCACAGTCACGTACAGTCACTGTACTTGCCAATATCTCAGTCACGTACAGTCACTGTACTTGCTAATATCTCAGCCACGTACAGTCACTGTACTTGCCAATATCACAGTAGTAGAACAAAAAATCTGCAAACAGTACAATAAATACGGCTCAACAGATCAAAAGACGTTAATCTAGACACTTCCTTAAATTATGCAATGTGACACACACACACACGGCGCTACAGTTCCCATCTATAACAATTCACATTGAAGGACATAAAACATGAAATGCACTATTTTCCCTGGCCAGAATATGACCTCTTCAACACAAGCAGAGCTAACTGACATTGATATGGCATTAAGATTCCCTTGAACGAAACACTAATGGGGCAGTGATCTGCAATGATTCAAAAGCAGCACTACAAAGCCTTAGCTAAAATCGGGCAAAAAAAACTTGCGATAGTTGCTGAAATCAAGAGAGCTGTGAGGGTACTAACCAACCGGGGAAGAGTCGTTAAATTCTTCTGGATCTCCTCCCATGTTGGAATATGTGGATATGAACGAGCAGATGTACTGGTTGCTGAAAGCGCTGAAGGTGACCATATAGAATAATTCATACCAAAAACTCTTCAACAAATTAGAGGTATTGTCAGGCAACATCACCGTGACAAGGTAACTGAGGTAAGGAGGATAAAAGAAAAAATCAGTGAAACTGTACGCTGGTACAAAGTGGGTTGCAGCTGGCAATCCCAGTCATTATGGACGAAGAGGAGGAGGAGGAGGACGCGGGAGAATATCAGTAATAGAAAGAATCCGTCTTGGATACAAATATCCATGGAGATTCGGAATGGAAATGACAGTTGAGCAGCGGAGTTGCAGAATCTGTAGTGAGAGTGACGGACACTGCTTTGACCACTATCTACATGAATGTGAACATCTCAGAGTCATTAGAAATATGTGTAGAATATTGGTTGAGTTAGGAAAATACCCCACATTGTTTGCGTTAGGAAAATACCCCACATTGTTTGCGTTACGAAAATACCCCACATTGTTTGAGTTAGGAAAATAATATTTATCATATATAGATACTGTTCTTAAAAGATTCCCCCCATTTTGCACCCGCAAGATAACGTAAGATTTTAGGGATTAACGAATGTTAATCTTCTTGTTTGAGGAGCTGTTCACTTGAGACAGTTCAGCAAGTCCCAGCTGTGTCTGGGTACAAGTGACAGGATGAACAACCCAGCGGGGTTTCTTCCTATTGGGGAGTGTGATACATGCTGCTATGGCGGTGTGTCCACTCACAAGATGAGTGGCGCTGCCCAATACTGTCACTATGGCGGTGTGTCCATTCACAGGATGAGTGGCGCTGCCCAATACTGTCACTATGGCGGTGTGTCCACTCACAGGATGAGTGACGCTGCCCAATACTGTCACTATGGCGGTGTGTCCACTCACAGGATGAGTGACGCTGCCCAATACTGTCACTATGGCGGTGTGTCCACTCACAGGATGAGTGACGCTGCCCAATACTGTCACTATGGCGGTGTGTCCACTCACAGGATGAGTGACGCTGCCCAATACTGTCACTATGGCGGTGTGTCCACTCACAGGATGAGTGGCGCTGCCCAATACTGTCACTATGGCGGTGTGTCCACTCACAGGATGAGTGACGCTGCCCAATACTGTCACTATGACGGTGTGTCCACTCACAGGATGAGTGGCGCTGCCCAATACTGTCACTATGGCGGTGTGTCCACTCACAGGATGAGTGACGCTGCCCAATACTGTCACTATGGCGGTGTGTCCACTCACAGGATGAGTGGCGCTGCCCAATACTGTCACTATGGCGGTGTGTCCACTCACAGGATGAGTGACGCTGCCCAACACTGTCACTATGGCGGTGTGTCCACTCACAGGATGAGTGGCGCTGCCCAACACTGTCACTATGGCGGTGTGTCCACTCACAGGATGAGTGACGCTGCCCAATACTGTCACTATGGCGGTGTGTCCACTCACAGGATGAGTGGCGCTGCCCAATACTGTCACTATGGCGGTGTGTCCACTCACAGGATGAGTGGCGCTGCCCAATACTGTCACTATGGCGGTGTGTCCACTCACAGGATGAGTGGCGCTGCCCAATACTGTCACTATGGCGGTGTGTTCACTCACAGGATGAGTGGCGCTGCCCAATACTGTCACTATGGCGGTGTGTTCACTCACAGGATGAGTGGCGCTGCCCAATACTGTCACTATGGCGGTGTGTCCACTCACAGGATGAGTGACGCTGCCCAATACTGTCACTATGGCGGTGTGTCCACTCACAGGATGAGTGGCGCCGCCCAATACTGTCACTATGGCGGTGTGTCCACTCACAGGATGAGTGGCGCTGCCCAATACTGTCACTATGGCGGTGTGTCCACTCACAGGATGAGTGGCGCTGCCCAATACTGTCACTATGGCGGTGTGTCCACTCACAGGATGAGTGACGCTGCCCAATACTGTCACTATGACGGTGTGTCCACTCACAGGATGAGTGGCGCTGCCCAATACTGTCACTATGGCGGTGTGTCCACTCACAGGATGAGTGGCGCTGGCCAATACTGTCACTATGGCGGTGTGTCCACTCACAGGATGAGTGGCGCTGCTCAATACTGTCACTATGGCGGTGTGTCCACTCACAGGATGAGTGGCGCTGGCCAATACTGTCACTATGGCGGTGTGTCCACTCACAGGATGAGTGACGCTACCCAATACTGTCACTATGGCGGTGTGTCCACTCACAGGATGAGTGGCGCCGCCCAATACTGTCACTATGGCGGTGTGTCCACTCACAGGATGAGTGGCGCTGGCCAATACTGTCACTATGGCGGTGTGTCCACTCACAGGATGAGTGACGCTGCCCAATACTGTCACTATGGCGGTGTGTCCACTCACAGGATGAGTGGCGCCGCCCAATACTGTCACTATGGCGGTGTGTCCACTCACAGGATGAGTGGCGCTGCTCAATACTGTCACTATGGCGGTGTGTCCACTCACAGGATGAGTGGCGCTGGCCAATACTGTCACTATGGCGGTGTGTCCACTCACAGGATGAGTGGCGCTGCCCAATACTGTCACTATGGCGGTGTGTCCACTCACAGGATGAGTGGCGCTGCCCAATACTGTCACTATGGCGGTGTGTCCACTCACAGGATGAGTGACGCTGCCCAATACTGTCACTATGGCGGTGTGTCCACTCACAGGATGAGTGGCGCTGCCCAATACTGTCACTATGGCGGTGTGTCCACTCACAGGATGAGTGGCGCTGCCCAATACTGTCACTATGGCGGTGTGTCCACTCACAGGATGAGTGGCGCTGCCCAATACTGTCACTATGGCGGTGTGTCCACTCACAGGATGAGTGACGCTGCCCAATACTGTCACTATGGCGGTGTGTCCACTCACAGGATGAGTGGCGCTGCCCAATACTGTCACTATGGCGGTGTGTCCACTCACAGGATGAGTGGCGCTGCCCAATACTGTCACTATGGCGGTGTGTCCACTCACAGGATGAGTGACGCTGCCCAATACTGTCACTATGGCGGTGTGTCCACTCACAGGATGAGTGGCGCTGCCCAATACTGTCACTATGGCGGTGTGTCCACTCACAGGATGAGTGGCGCTGCCCAATACTGTCACTATGGCGGTGTGTCCACTCACAGGATGAGTGACGCTGCCCAATACTGTCACTATGACGGTGTGTCCACTCACAGGATGAGTGGCGCCGCCCAATACTGTCACTATGGCGGTGTGTCCACTCACAGGATGAGTGGCGCTGCTCAATACTGTCACTATGGCGGTGTGTCCACTCACAGGATGAGTGGCGCTGGCCAATACTGTCACTATGGCGGTGTGTCCACTCACAGGATGAGTGGCGCTGCTCAATAAACTCGTTCCGCGGGACAAAATTATAACAAAACATTTTACAACTACAGGTTAATGACAATTTCCCAACGCTAAATATCAGAAAGGAGATACACTATAAGACTTTGTATGCACTGTAAATATTAAATTGTAACAAAAATGTGTCATATTTGGTCATATTTCCCCAGTGAGCGATATAGTCCAGTAAGTGCGGCTCCCTCCTACACCAGGATGTTGGTCAAGTGCCAACCTCCGCCACCTCCAGCAACACTCCATCAAAGGTCAACAGTGTTGTATAATTCATTATTAAAAATCAAATTTCAAATCAAATATTTATTCAGGTAAAGTACATACATACAAGGTGAGATACAAAACATTGATGGACTTCTAGATACAGCTAGTACATACAATGCCTATTACGCAAAGCGTTTCGGGCATTAAATACCATAAACTATTTTTAAACAAGAAGTACTACTGGCGCTTGATGTGTAATGGCTTTGCTGAAATGAAATCAAAAGAATAGCTAATTTCGGAGGCAAGATGAAGCGACTTGTGATGGAACATCCCGACAACTACATCACTCTCACACATCATTCACGCCTTATATGAGAAGGAACATTTAAAATATAAATAGCCCATTAAGTCTTGTTAAAAGGAATCTCTCTTTTTTTTTTAATTTCAGAAGCGTCACGATTTAGTGCACACATTCTGAGACAGCCGCCAATCCTCCTAAGGTTTCCCAATGTCAATAAACTGTCATATTAAAGTGCCCTTCTCCTAACATACCAGAGGACCCCAAAACAAAAAACGGGGCAGTATGTCAACTTCGCGAGCCGTTTCCATTATCTTGTACAACGGTTTTTGGCCTTAGGTAAAGTATACGTCAAAAGCCGACGCTCTCTTAGGAGGAAGGGTTGCTTAGATACTACTAACTCTACTGCGCACTACTAACTCTACTGCGCACTACTAACTCTACTGCGCACTACTAACTCTACTGCGCACTACTAACTCTACTGGACACTACTAACTCTAATGCGCACTACTAACTCTTCTGCGCACTACTAACTCTACTGCACACTACTAACTCTACTGCGCACTACTAACTCTACTGCACACTACTAACTCTACTGCACACTACTAACTACTGCGCACTACTAACTCTACTGCATACTACTAACTCTACTGCACACTACTAACTCTACTGCACACTACTAACTCTACTGCGTACTACTAACTCTACTGCGTACTACTAACTCTACTGCGCACTACTAACTCTACTGCGCACTACTAACTCTACTACATGTTCACATAAGTAAGGGAGGGAGCACTACACTGTGCAGGTGTTAATAAGCTGACAATGCTTGTGCAGTAGTGTTAGGGAGCTCCCTGTGGCAACACCAGCTGGTCATCAGTGTGGTAACTGTATTTAACGTAAATACTTTTCCACTTAAGATATAAAAATATTAGATAGCGGAACTTAAGGATTATAATGCGTAACTTTTCAAACCGCTCTTCTCAAATGTGAACTTAGCAAATTAAAACAAAATTAAATGTAAAATAATAAATTTGCCAATCACTGGCGTCTCCAAACTGAATTCTGAATAAGGTTGTCATAATTCTACCTAAAGAAAAGGTTCGGAGGAAAACTTTCAAGTGTAAACTTGAACACTGCGAAGACAACTGTTCTTCCGGACCTTTGTGAAGAAGCAGGGTACAATGCCAAAGTCAAATTGATGCTTTGGTCAGAGAGCGGTCCCTTTACCGATTATTTACACTGATGGCTCTTTGCACCAGTCCCATGGTGTGGAAGTGCAATTCTTGTGACAGGGAGAGATGGTTCCTTCTCCCTTCTCCCATGAGTGTGGAGCACGAATAAGTAACTGGGCCTCCACTTTTCAAACAGAATTGGTTGCCAAAATCCTTGCACTCGAGCGCGTATATAAATCCAAAATTGACACCCTAGTTGTAAGTAACTTCTTGACATCATTGATTGCCCTCAGCACCCCAAGGCATAACTGTGACGCGCTTATCTCTGAAGCTAGACACAGATATAATGAAATATTCAATGATGGAGTCAGAGTCTGTCTCCTGTGGATTCCTTCCCATATTGGTCTCCGAATGCATGATAGAACTGATGAGTTGGCCAAGACTTTTGCTCGTAAAGAGGGAATTGATTACAAAACTTGGACTGCCTTTGAGGAGCCTGCGGGCAGTAATATTCCAGGAATATCAAAAAATCTCGTAGTCTTGAGGCAAAGTGAAATTCACACCAGTTGCTCCATCTATCATCATTCTATTATGCAGGAAGAACCGCACGTCTATGGGTCATCCAATAATGTTAGCAGACTTCTAGATGTTACCATTGCTAGGCTTAGGCTCGGCTACAAGTACCTCTGGCAGTTTGTAACATCTGCTTATTATTATTATTAACATCTTTATTGACAAAATTAATTACAATTTTGCCTAATCTGAGGATTTCAATTAATTGTTATTAAAGTGAGGATAATGCTGATATTGACTGTCACGCAGGACAAAAGGTCATACATAAGACAATAGGTCTAAACTGTAGGCTGAAGCACATATATATAATGGTTACAATCAATGTTTTAATGTATGGATATGTGAAAACAACTTTCTATTGTACACTGCCACACAAGGGCAGGGATGGGTTCATAAGTGATGCAGCTTAGAAGTAATATAAATAAAAATTGTTCTTCATTCTTTAAAATGGACAAGCAAATTTTGGATATATTGTTAGGATGTCGTCCAGAACACCTGAGTCAATGAAATAGTTGCATAGTTGGTGGTACAAGAGACCAGGAGGTCTAAAGTCCTTTATGGTTTCACATTTATCAATATAGTGTTCTAGTGAATGCATTAAAGGTTAATCACAGAGTTTATAATCTGAGTATTCTGGTAGTGGCTCAGCCTCACCAACCTGCCAGATGTGTCTATAGCCAAGGCGAATTCGCGCAATGACTACATCACATTGCCTGGTCCGGTTACTGTGCTGACCATACAAATACCTATTATTACAAAACTTGTCATAACTTTTAATACTGCAGCTTTCAGGTCTCTGGGCATTTCTTAGTTCTTATAAATCTGAATTAATTTCTTTAATTTGTATGTTTCTAATAATTGCATAAGATAGTCCAAAGTCATAATCAATGTTTTCTTTCCTGCAAGCCTCATTGGCCAATCGATCTGCTGATGTAGATTTGACTAAATGTAAATTCTGCCAGCAGAACTATTCGCATACTTTGCGTCATTATATAACGGAATGTGAAAAAATTGCGAAATTCAGAGATAATTCCATCAATGAAGTCCAAGTATCCAAAGTTTGCTGACTGTAGGTGCAGTCTGTACATGACTGTAAAGCTGCCGCCCAGTTTTGTGGGTGTGGAGCACATGACTGTAAAGCTGCCGCCCAGTTGGGTGGGTGTGGAGCACATGACTGTAAAGCTGCCGCCCAGTTGGGTGGGTGTGGAGCACATGACTGTAAAGCTGCCGCCCAGTTGGGTGGGTGTGGAGCACATGACTGTAAAGCTGCCGCTCAGTTGGGTGGGTGTGGAGCAATTGACTGTAAAGCTGCCGCCCAGTTGGGTGGGTGTGGAGCACATGACTGTAAAGCAGCCGTCCAGTTGGGTGGTGTGGAGCACATGACTGTAAAGCTGCCGCCCAGTTGGGTGGGTGTGGAGCACATGACTGTAAAGCTGTCGCCCAGTTAAGTGGGTGTGGAGCACATGACTGTAAAGCAGTCGTCCAGTTGGGTGAATGTAGAGCACATGACTGTAAAGCCGCCACCCAGTTGGGTGGGTGTGGAGCAATTGACTGTAAAGCTGCCGCCCAGTTGGGTGGGTGTGGAGCACATGACTGTAAAGCTGTCACCCAGTTGGGTAGGTGTGGAGCACATGACTGTAAAGCTGCCGCCCAGTTGGGTGGGTGTGGAGCACATGACTGTAAAGCTGCCGCTCAGTTGGGTGGGTGTGGAGCAATTGACTGTAAAGCTGCCGCCCAGTTGGGTGGGTGTGGAGCACATGACTGTAAAGCTGTCACCCAGTTGGGTGGGTGTGGAGCACATGACTATAAAGCTACCGCCCAGTTGGGTGGGTGTGGAGCACATGACTGCAAAGCTGACGTCCAGTTGGGTGGGTGTGGAGCACATGACTGTAAAGCTGCCGCCCAGTAGGGTGGGTGTGGAGCACATGACTGTAAAGCTGCCGCCCAGTTGGGTGAGTGTGGAGCACATGACTATAAAGCTGCCGCCCAGTTGGGTGGGTGTGGAGCAAGACTAGTAACGGTGTGACTCATCATAGTTGTAAAGTGCCTTGTATAGTGACTGTTGTGAACCTCTTGTTGAATCACTTGCGATGCGATATAAAAAGATTATTGATATGCTTATGAATTTGTGTAAATGATTGTTCTGTAAATGTGTATGTAACATGAACAATTATGTAACTAGCTTCAGAAGGTTGTCACTTGCTTAGCTAAACGAACTTTGGGGTTCAGTTCCTGAACCCATTTGTGTCTCCTTTCCACCACCCCCACGGGATGCGTATGAGGTATCTACAAAAAGTATCGAGATTTACTTGTTCTTGTGCAACTGCAGACTGATAAACTAAAAACAAAGAACAATGGCATCCTCTCAAACTCATAAAAACAGGCACAGTGTCATCAAGATACTCAGTTGGAATATTGCTTCCTGTGGCAGGTGGCTGCAGGTGACGGACCTCCCAATCCTGAGCACTCCGGGTGCAAACTCTGTGAGCAGGAACTACGGCACGATCTCCCGCACTACATCACTGAATGCCCAGTTATTAGACCTTTCAGACCAGTTGGCATGAGGTACCTGGAGCTTTGCAATTACTTTATTCACTCTCGTATTCTTGAAGATATCCTCACAGTATACCCAAAATTTGCCAGTGACTATTAAACACATGGCTCTGTATGACTAACCATCCTGCGAGATGGGGACTTGTATTACCACTGCTACCTTATTCAATCATGTGTTGTTGATATCCTCAAAATGCATCCGGAGTCTGCCAGTGCAGACCGCTTATCACATTCCTCTGTATGACTAACCATCCTGTGTGATGGGGATTTCTTAGCATCACCTAGTTAGCTTTTTGACACACTGTACTCCACTTCATATAGTCTAGGGTAGCTGCACTAATGCAGATGTACCTCATGTATTAATAAAAAAAAAAAATAATCCCAGATCAAAGAATACGTGTCTCATGTATGTTAAAAAATCCCTGCCACATGAGCCACTTCCCGCCCAACAACGCGAGGGGTTTCAATATCATGGTATCCGGGTACACGTTGGTAACTCTACACTTAATGAGTTACCTATGCACCTACTGGCCTCCTCCAGTATACTGACCTACCTAGTTTTGCACATACTGATTCTACAATATTAATTGGGGATTTAAATGCTAAACACAAACAATTAGGGGATCAACTTACGAACACCAACGGGAGAAGATTGTTGGCACTTCTCGATGCGTATGATGATGTTCAAATTATCAGTAAGAATCAACCAACGCAAATATATGGAGGAGTCCTAGGTAGGTGCATTGGCTTTAACCTGTCATACACAACTCATGAGACTGATAATTTTGGATGACTTAATGTCTGACCATTTAGCCATAACAGCTAACATACACGTGGCTAATGTTGACCTATCTGGCACTAAGCTGAGTACACGCAGGCTAACAGTAAGGAAGGAGCAAAGAAAAATTCTTTATAGACAGCATAGCACATTGGTATAACAATTATGAGCCTGAGAATGTACAACAGTTTTATGATGACCTCATAAATAATACCTATGAGGCCATCAAAAATAGTGAGTCACACCAAACAAAAAGAAGTACTGGTAAACAGGTCAGACACAACCAGTACTATGATGATGCTAAACTGAAAGAGCTTAAATCAATTGCTAGACAGACAGGTAAAGCATATAAGAGCCTTAGAACTCCTCAAATGTTAAAACTGTTTCAGGCCGCGCTTGCAGCGGCAAGGGAGAGAATGACTGAACTGAGACAAACTGAATGGGAGGGTTTTGTTAGTAGACATAACCTGCATACTCCCCTGGGCAAAGCCTGGAAAGGCATAAACAAAACTATTGGCAAACATAATAGACAAGTTTCACACCCAAACCCGCTACAGAAAGCCAATCAGTTAATTACAAAATGGGCTCAGGTTTGAGCTTTGGAATGTTACCAGCTAGCACTAGGGAGAAATTGCAGGAGAGGTCCACAGACAGAAATGTTCTCATAAATTTCATGTTGAACAAGCAACATGATGAATGTGATGTTCCATATAGATTATGAATTGGATGCAGCCCTCTCCAGGGACAGTAGCACTGCTCCTAGTGAGGACGGTATCACCTATGATACTCTAAGACTCCTACATCGTGTACCCGGTAACCCATTATTAGAATTGTTTAATGCGAGTTAAGCCACTGGGCAGTTGCCAGTATCATGGACCACCAGTCTTACTGTACCTGTACCAAAGCCTGGCCAACCTGATGCTTTCCGTCCCATCTCACTGACCAGTTGCATGTGCAAAACCTTTGAGAGAATGGTTCTTAATAGATTATTGTAAAGAGCACATGTCACCTGATATTAATGGTTTCACACATGGTAAAAGTGTACACAACTGTATCACAACCTTTCTTACTATTCATGGAGATAAAAGGCACAAGTACACAACATTTCTTGATTTGAAAAATGCCTTTGATATTGCTAATAGGGAAGTGATTATGTATGAATTAGCGAGAATGGACATAGGTGGACAATTATTACAATGGAAACGGGGCTATCTTACCAACCGGAAATCCTCTGCACTGTTCCAAGGTTACAGGAGTGAAACTAAATTAATGCAACTAGGCACCCCACAAGGAGGAGTACTTAGTCCTACCTTGTTTAATGTTCTAATTAATGCCTTACTAAAATTAATCCCAACTAGTCCGGCAAACATCACTATAAGCTATGCAGATGACATCCTTCTACATACTAAAACCCACCGCGAAATGCAGTCTTAAATTGTATACATACAGCTTGTGAGAGCCTTGGCCTTGTAATCAACGCTGCTAAAACCAAGGTATTTAACCGACAAATTGGCAACCGCAAAAGTGGACCACGAAAACTTAAGATAGGTAACATACCAATAGACTATATCTCTTCTTTCAAATACCTTGGTGTCTCTGTCCCTTGTACCTCAACTGCAGTCAATAAGTTACATCAGCAATGTAGAGACAGACTCAAGGCTCACAGAACTGTAGTAAGGTACAGGCCTAAGTACGGTGTAAATATTAGAATAACAAAAATTATGTATTTAGCATATATTAGGTCTATGGTAGAATGGTAGACTATCATGCACCAGCTTTGGTCCTGCAAAAGTATTGATAGACTGGAAAAAAATGCGAAATGAAGCACTCAGAATTATACTTGGTTGCCCTATAACTACTAAAGTTCTCAACATGCGGAAAGAATTAAATATACTTAGCATTCGAGACAGAATATTAAAAATTAATCTTATGATGGTACTAAAGCTTCTGCATGATAACAAAAAAAACATTGTGTCAGTTGAACTGTTAGAACACATATAAAATGGAACTAGCGAGTATAAATGGATTCAAAGAACAGCCACTCATATTAAAATGATGGGACTGCACGATGTATATATAGATGAAAGAGTACAGCACTTCCTTCCACCCTGGCAGATAGTACCTTTTGACATCCTGACCCCTGCATACCATACACAATTCAAAGAAATATCCGAATTAGTAACTGGGCGTCCACAATGCAAGCAGAGTTGGTAGCAGTACTGGTAGCACTCGAAATTATTGACAACACTGAAGTAGACAGCTTAATTATTTCCGACTCCCTTTCCTCACTATGAGCAATAAACAGTTTGCAATCAAATAATATGTTTGTCTTGGAACCTAGATGTAGATATATTAGAATACTTAGCTAGAGGGTAAATATAAAAATGTTGTGGATTCCTTCTCACATTGGCCTGCAGGAACATGACAAAGTTGACGCCCTTGCTAAGGCTGTAGTAAATAAAAACAGTATTGAACGGAATCTTGAGTTATCAAATAGGTCCCTTAAAAGTGTCATTAGACGAGAACTCCTGGATGGATTTGAAGAAAGTAGAACAGTGCAAACTGGAACTAGCAGGTCCATTGTTCATCACAATGAAATGTGTGAAGTAAAACATGTGTATGGGGCAAGTAACAAAGTCAGTAGACTAACAGATGTTGTCACAGCTCGTATAAGACTTGGCTACAAGTATCTCTGGCAGTTCGGCTTGTATAGGGATCTAGATGAAGTAAAGTGTAAAGTGTGTAGACAAAGACAGGGACACACACTCGAACACTATATCTTGGATTGTAGTAAAATTGAGCCATTTAGAGATAAATCTAAGCTCACTCTGTATGATATGGCAACCTATCTTATTACCATGGATAAATTACCTGAAATCGTTGCACTGTATCCATATTTCGCTTCCAGTAGATAAACGACATATGAGATTATGAAACAAGTAGTGTATTGTGAGGACTAATAATAAACAGAAGCTCTCCTATGACTCTGTAATATCTCCATTGGTCAAACTATTATGTATTAGCGATAAGACCTACCATTAATGTATAATGACTTACTGTAAACATATAGCTCTTGAAATAGCACTTTCTCTGTAACTATCTGACATTGTAACTATAAGGTGTGATGGATAGATGAAATTGTTTATGTAATAATCTAAGATGAGGTCTGATAAAGACCTTTTGTGCCCTCTGTAATGCTTTTTGCGCTACCGCTCACAGGATGAGTATGGGGTGCACAATAAACTAGCCGCCTCCCGCGGCAACAATCAATCCACCACCGCCCACGAGATGGGTATGGGGTCCATCACCACCCACGCGATGGGTATGGGGTCCACCACCGCCCACGAGATGGGTATGGGGTCCATCACCACCCACGGGATGGGTATGGGGTCCACCACCGCCCACGGGATGGGTATGGGGTCCATCACCACCCACGGGATGGGTATGGGGTCCACCACCGCCCACGAGATGGGTATGGGGTCCATCACCACCCACGGGATGGGTATGGGGTCCACCACCGCCCACGGGATGGGTATGGGGTCCATCACCACCCACGGGATGGGTATGGGGTCCACCACCGCCCACGAGATGGGTATGGGGTCCATCACTACCCACGGGATGGGTATGGGGTCCACCACCGCCCACGGGATGGGTATGGGGTCCATCACCACCCACGGGATGGGTATGGGGTCCACCACCGCCCACGGGATGGGTATGGGGTCCATCACCACCCACGGGATGGGTATGGGGTCCATCACCACCCACGGGATGGGTATGGGGTCCATCACCACCCACGGGATGGGTATGGGGTCCATCACCACCCACGGGATAGGTATGGGGTCCATCACCACCCACGGGATGGGTATGGGGTCCATCACCACCCACGGGATGGGTATGGGGTCCATCACCACCCACGGGATGGGTATGGGGTCCATCACCACCCACGAGATGGGTATGGGGTCCATCACCACCCACGGGATGGGTATGGGGTCCATCACCACCCACGGGATGGGTATGGGGTCCATCACCACCCACGGGATGGGTATGTGGTCCACCACCGTCCACGGGGTGGGTATGGGGTCCACCACCGCCCACGGGATGGGTATGTGGTCCACCACCGTCCACGGGGTGGGTATGGGGTCCACCACCGCCCACGGGATGGGTATGGGGTCCACCACCGCCCACGGGATGGGTATGGGGTCCACCACCGCCCACGGGATGGGTATGGGGTCCACCACCGCCCACGGGATGGGTATGGGGTCCACCACCACCCACGGGATGGGTATGGGGTCCACCACCGCCCACGGGATGGGTATGGGGTCCACCACCGCCCACGGGATGGGTATGGGGGTCCACCACCGCCCACGGGATGGGTATGGGGTCCACCACCGCCCACGGGATGGGTATGGGGGTCCACCACCGCCCACGAGATGGGTATGGGGTCCACCACCGCCCACGGGATGGGTATGGGGGTCCACCACCGCCCACGGGATGGGTATGGGGTCCACCACCGCCCACGGGATGGGTATGGGGTCCACCACCGCCCACGGGATGGGTATGGGGTCCACCACCGCCCACGGGATGGGTATGGGGTCCACCACCGCCCACGGGATGGGTATTTTTTACATAATAAAAAACGAAATTTAATTGATCCCTTGCGAGGTCAACCTTCTGCATCATAAACTTGGTCACCGCAGCTCTCCTGCTACTCCAGAATCTTCACGGTTGCCTTAATTGCGGCTCTAGACATCTAGTGATTTATGGAAATAAAATTGCAGAGAATCTAGCCCAAGAGGGAACACGTTAAGAGACTGTACATGTCACTATTCAAGCCAAAACTAGTAACAACAAACTTAAAACAGGAATTGGAACAAAATTGTTGCGGGAACACACACCGCTCTCTAATTCATCACCATCAGCTGCCTGGTACAGAGATGTTACGGGGTACAGACCACACACCTGCAGTACAGACAACAGCAGGGAAGAGTACTGCCTGGTACAGACCACACACCTGCAGTACAGACAACAGCAGGGACGAGTACTGCCTGGTACAGACCACACACCTGCAGTACAGACAACAGCAGGGACGAGTACTGCCTGGTATAGACCACACACCTGCAGTACAGACAACACCAGGGACGAAGTACTGCTTGGTACAGACCACACACTTGCAGTACAGACATCTCCAGGGACGAGTACTGCCTGGTATAGACCACACACCTGCAGTACAGACATCTCCAGGGACGAGTACTGCCTGGCATAGACCACACACCTTCAGTACAGACATCTCCAGGGACGAGTACTGCCTGGTACAGACCACACACCTGCAGTACAGACAACACCAGGAATGAAGTACTGCTTGGTACAGACCACACACCTGCAGTACAGACAACAGCAGGGACGAGTACTGCCTGGTATAGACCACACACCTGCAGTACAGACAACAGCAGGGACGAGTACTGCCTGGTATAGACCACACACCTGCAGTACAGACAACACCAGGGACGAAGTACTGCCTGGTACAGACCACACACCTGCACTAGACAACACCAGGGACGAAGTACTGCCTGGTACAGACCACACACCTGCACTAGACAACACCAGGGACGAAGTACTGCCTGGTATAGACCACACACCTGCAGTACAGACAACACCAGGGACGAGTACTGCCTGGTATAGACCACACCCCTGCAGTACAGACAACACCAGGGACGAAGTACTGCCTGGTACAGATCACACACCTGCACTAGACAACACCAGGGACGAAGTACTGCCTGGTACAGACCACACACCTGCACTAGACAACACCAGGGACGAAGTACTGCCTGGTACAGACCACACACCTGCACTAGACAACACCAGGGACGAAGTACTGCCTGGTACAGACCACACACCTGCACTAGACAACACCAGGGACGAAGTACTGCCTGGTACAGACCACACACCTGCACTAGACAACACCAGGGACGAGTACTGCCTGGTATAGACCACACACCTGCAGTACAGACAACACCAGGGACGAAGTACCGCTTGGTACAAGGAAAAGTGAATAGCCCTCAGACTGCGACTAAGTTATCCACATACTTGGGTTATTGGGTTTAACACACAAAAGGAAATCATTGCAAATATTGTGGACCACAGAATGGATCTTCCCTCAACCACTATTTGTTCAAGTGGAATAACTCCCAACCTCTAGGAATTAGTTATAACATAAAATTGGATTGCTGGACCAAAGCATTATTTCTTAAAACTATTTAAACTTTAAGAGAATTAACTGCCAATATAAATAAAAGATAAAAACGTAAATAAACCAACAAATGAGGATCTGTGAAGAATTTGTTAACTTTTTAGGTGCAGCAAACCAATTAACTACCAGGTGTGGAAGACGGTTTTGACGATAATGACGTTTTGGGTCATTACTTGTTTGGAATAATAGTTTATACCCAATAGAAAATATCACAATAGCGTGATATATCAAATGAACAAATCCACATGGGCCGTGACGAGGGTTCAAACCTACGTCCGGGATGATTCTTTTCCATGTCGTGGCGCAGTCGACTAAGGCGCGTCTGGGATCATCGCGGACATAGGTTCGAACCCTCATCACACCCTTGTAGATTTGTTCGTTGTTTATACCGATTCGTTGACAAGCAAGACCATTATTTGCCACTGCCATTAACGTATGAAGCCCTCATGGCAAACTTCAAGTATTGCTCAAAACAAAAACTGAGATCAGTCACAATGTTATGTCGAAGAGTTTACTGAACATGTACACATCGCCAAACTGGACGATGGCTTTTGTTTTCAATATTATTAAATATGCAGACATGCCTTTATAAACTTAACAAATGGTAATAGTCATGACTAACAGTGCATATAACAAAAGAACTTATAATCTCCAGACCATCACCAAAGATACTCACAAACAAACACCAAAATAATCGACAGTTACAGCGACAACACAAGACTGGACATCGGCGAGGCATTATATTTCAAGCAAACCAAGCCACGCATCAATAGCCGATTACCACCAAATTACACTCTGCCAACTTCCAGAAAGCGATGGAACACACAGCCTACTGCAGCAGTCTTCATGCAAACTCGAGAGTAACAAGTTTTATTTATTTTACTTCTAAGCTGCATCACTTATGACCTGGGTGTGGACGAGCGTACTTATGTACGCTCGTCCACCCCCAGGTCTTTTTCTCGCGTCGTCACAGGTAGGCTGTTCCCGTTCATTGTGTACTGTCTCTTTGATCTCCTATCTCCTAGTCCCATTTCCATAACTTTACACTTGCTCGTGTTTAACTCCAGTAGCCATTTCTCTGACCATCTCTGCAATCTGTTCGGGTCGTCTTGGAGGATTCTGCAATCCTCATCTTTCACAACTCTTCTCATCAACTTTGCGTCATCCGCAAACATCGACATGTAGGACTCTACGCCTGTAAACATGTCGTTAACATATACAAGAAATAGAATTGGTCCCAGCACCGATCCTTGTAGTACTCCACTCGCTACTGTTCGCTAGTCCGACTTCTCGCCCCTTACCGTAACTCTTTGGCTCCTTCCTGTTAGGTTGTTCCTTATCCATGCTACGACCTTTCCCCCCACCCCCACCTGCCTCTCGAGTTTGAACAGCAGTCTCATGTGCGTTACTGTATCAAAGGCTTTTTGGCAGTCCAGAAATATGCAGTCCGCCCAACCATCTCTGTCCTGTCTTATCCTCGTTATTTTATCATAGAATTCCAAAAGGTTTGTTAGGCACGATTTCCATTTCCAGAACCCATGTTGATGTTTGTTCACAAACCTAATGTTCTCCAGGTGTGCAACCAGTCGTAGCCTAATTATTCTTTCCAGTATTTTACTGGGGATGCTTGTCAGTGATACAGGTCTATAGTTAAGTGCCTCCTCCCTATGGCATTTCTTGAAGATCGGTACGACATTTGCCTTCTTCCAGCAACTGGGCAATTCTCCCGACATAAGTGACTCATTAAAGATCATTTCCAGAGGCACGCTGAGGGCCTGCACTGCTTCTTTTAGTATCCACAGTGATACTTTGCCTGGTCCAACTGTTTTAGTTGCATCCAGTGTTGTCAACTGTTTCATTACCTCCCCTGCTGTCACCTCTATATCTGATAGTCTTTCATCTAAGGTAATCCCTTCTAACAATGGGAGCTGCTCAGGCTCGGTAGTGAACACTCCATGGAAACTGGCATTCAGTGCCTCGCAGATTTCCTTGTCTCTTTCAGTATATGCCCCCTCTGTTTTCCTTAGTCTTGTCACTTGGTCGTTCACCGACATTTTTCTTCTTATATGGCTGTGTAGTAGCTTAGGTTGCTTTTTTGCTTTGATCGCAATATCGTTCTCATAGTACCTTTCCGATGTTCGTCTTATGGTAATGTAATCGTTCCTACCTCTGTTGCATCTGATCTTGTTGTCCTCTGTCCTTTGTCTTCTGTACTTCCTCCACTCCCGCCTGCTTCTCACTTTTGCTTCCTGACTGTATATTAAACCATGGGTTATTATATTCCCTCTTATTTTTTCTTTTTACTGTTGGTATAAATCTCTCTTCGGCCTCCTGGCATTTCTGTATGACTAGGTCCATCATATCTTGGACTGTTTTTCCTCTAATTTCTTCCTCCGACTGCACTTCTTCCAGATTGTCCCTTATCCTCCTATAGTCTCCTTTCCTGTAGTCAACTCTCCTTTCCCAGACCTTTTGTCTCATGGTCACAAGTTTGAATTCCATCATGTAGTCAAAGACTAGGACACAATGGTTGTAACAGTGCAAGTATTTTGCACTCTTTCATGTATAATTGTGAGTTGTAATTGTGTGTGTGTGTGTGTGTGTGTGCGTGCGTGTGTGTGTGTGTTGGTGAGGAGACTGCGGTAGGGGAGGAGTGGGCCGGCCTGGCTTGTGCTGACGGTAGTACAATTGAACAAGGAGGGCCTTGTGTACTGCAGGACCTGCCTGGGTCCTATAAGGGTTAGTTTTGCTTCTCAGGCCTTATTTGGGCATGAGGAAGAGACTACACAGCTCCCCCCACGTTGGGGATGGCTGGTAGATTCAGTTAGCAACCGCCTTGCACAGAGAGAGGGTGACCAGCCAGCTTCCTCACCCTGACGGGTGACACTCCAGGCACCCTCAGGGTGTATCCGTCTGAGTTGTGAGGTAAGAGTGTCAGTAATGCATTGTCTTGATTGGGTGTCTTAGTGGTGACGAGCTAGTGGAGTCTGAACCATTTAGCCATGTATGGTGTGGGCGTGTATGGAGTGGGTGATCCCCCCCTCCCTTTTAATTTGGTCAATATTGTGTTAAATAGTAGGATGACAAAGTGTTAATTGGAATAATTTGAGAAAATTTGGATTCAATAAATATCTGTGTAGAATAACAAACTTGACTTTTGTTTAGTCCTCTTTTTCAATCAATGTCCCCACAAGTAAGAGTTAAGGCTAGAGAGATATCTTGATGAACACGTGAGAGATAACTAAATTAAGCAGTGTTCCTGTCGCATTGTTTAAGTGGAAGTGAATTTAGATTCAAAGACAGGTGGTGGCAGCAAACATCAGAACATCTTAGAGTAATAACATCATAGAGTATAGATAGAGTAAGATAAAATCAGACAACTCTCCCCTTTCTTCTTATTCCTCCTTTTTCATTCTCTCCCTTCTGCCTCCCCTCCCTCTGTTCGCTCCCCGTTTTCTATTCCCGCTCGCCTCTTCCCCACCTCAGTTCCTGCCTCAACCTCCCCCATGTTCTATCCACCCATCCTTCATCCCTCCCTCCTCCTCTCTCCTTCTTCCGTTTACTTTGTTTTTGATTTTCTACACAATCCAACAAATCACCCTTTCCCCCCGTTACATGGTCGCTGGCCCCTAGAGGTATTTCATGCTCCAAATTCTCGATGTCTTCTGCGTTCTGGGTGAAAATCAGGTCTAATAGGCTCGATGCATCTCCTCCTCTTTCCCTTGTGTCTTCCTTCACATGTTGTGTTAGAAAATTACTGTCTATAACATTTACTAACTTTGCTCCCCACGTTTCGTCCCCTCCATGGCGGTTCCTTGATTCCCAATTTATCTCTCCTTGATTTAGGTCCCCCATGATCAGCAGCTTCGCTCTCATTCTGTGGGCTAGTGTTGCTGCCTTCTGCAGTTTATCTATACATGCCTTGTTGTTGTCATCATACTCCTGCCTGGGTCTTTTACTGTTTGGTGGGGGATTGTAGATTACCAAGATCACAATCTTCCTCCCATCTACTGTCAGAGTTCCATGTATGAAGCTTGTGCACTCATTGGTAACCCGATTTCCCAGGTCTTCAAACTTCCAGTTCCACTTTATTAGGAGTGCCACTCACCCCCCCCCCCTCCCTGTCTCTGTGTCCTCTCTTTTGTTATCACCTGGTACCCCTCTGGAAAGATTGCATCTGAGATCATGTCATTAATTTTAGTTTCCACAATTACAACTATGTCAGGATCTGCCTCAATGACTCTTTCTTTTATCTCTTCTGCTTTATTAGATACCCCACCAGCATTGGTGTACCAAACCTTAACATTCTTCATGGAAACGCTTGTACCAGAGTTCGCACTTTCTCTGGGGGTCTAGGGGGTTAATGGGGGCTGGGGGGGATCCGGGGGATCTGGGGGGGGGGGGGAGTCTGGTTGAGGCCTGGGGGTGTCTGGAGGGATCCGGTGTGTGTGTGTGTGTACTTACATAGTTGTGCTTACGGAGGTTGAGCTCTGGCTCTTTTTCCCGTTTCTCAACTATCAATCAACTGGTGTACAGGTTCCTGAGCCTACTGGACTCTGTCATATCTACACTTGAAACTGTGTATGGAGTCAGCCTCCACCACATCACTTCCTAATGCAATCCATTTGTTAACCACTCTTCCAAAACTTTAACCAAAAGTTCTTTCTAATATGTCTGTGGCTCATTTGGGCACTCAATTTCCACCTGTGTCCCCTAGTGCATGTGCCCCTTGTGTTAAATAGCATATCCTTTTCTCCCCTATTAATTCCTTTGAGAATCTTGTATGTGGTGATCATGTCTCCCTTAACTCTTCTGTCTTCCAGCGACGTGAGGTTCAACTCCCGTAGTCTCTCTTTGTAGCTCATACTTCTCAGCTCTGGTACTACTCTGGTGGCAAACGTACGTGTGTGTGTGTGTACTCACCTAGTTGTGCTTGCGGGAGTTGAGCTCTGGCTCTTTGGTCCCGCCTCTCAACCGTCAATCAACTGGTGTACAGATTCCTGAGCCTATTGGGCTCTATCATATCTACACTTGAAACTGTGTATGGAGTCAGCCTCCACCACATCACTTCCTAATGCATTCCAGTTGTCAACCACTCTGACACTAAAAAAGTTCTTTCTAATATCTCTGTGGCTCATTTGGGTGCTCAGTTTCCACCTGTGTCCCCTTGTGCGTGTGCCCCTTGTGTTAAATAGCCTGTCTTTATCTACCCTATGAATTCCCTTGAGAATCTTGAATGTGGTGATCAAGTCCCCCCTAACTCTTCTGTCTTCCAGCGAAGTGAGGTTTAATTCCCGTAGTCTCTCCTCGTAGCTCATACCTCTCAGCTCGGGTACTAGTCTGGTGGCAAATCTTTGAACCTTTTCCAGTTTAGTCTTATCCTTGACTAGATACGGACTCCATGCTGGGGCTGCATACTCCAGGATTGGCTTGACATATGTGGTATACAAAGTTCTGAATGATTCTTTACACAAGTTTCTGAATGCCGTTCGTATGTTGGCCAGCCTGGCATATGCCGCTGATGTTATCCTCTTGATATGCGCTGCAGTGTGTGTGTGTTTGTGTGTGTGTGTGTGTGAATCATCAAGAAATGAACACATTATGAATAATATGACAGTGTTTAACTACGAAGGAAAATTAAACGAAAATTACTTAAGCACATCCAGGTTAATGAACACTTCATCAGAAGTATGAACATTTTAATTCTGGGGGGCGAAATATAAAGGCAGGAATGATACATGTGAGGTGAAAACTTTGTCTTTGTAATATTGGTTCATGAACGTGAGAACAAGAGGAAACTGCCGAAGGCCTAATGATCAAGACATGTGGGTTCCAATATAACAAAGACGATGTTTTTCGCCTCACATGACTTCTTTCTGCCTACCTATTTCACTCCACAGAATTATAATGTTCATACTTCTGATGATGTGAATAACACGAAAGTGTTTTTTTCATATGACCATAAATACAGTTGTGCTTGTTATGACCACGCATAATGAGACTGGTGTATGAGAGTGCTCAAACTATACAGTGATATCTTGGTTGATAGCCTCGTATCACGAATATTGTGTTAAGATATAATTTCATGTTACTGTATATTATTCTTATTTTATGTATTGTCAATGTGTGACATACATTTCCAAGTCAATATTAATTCCGTATCAAAGTTGAATGCCATGTAATTGTGGATATATATTAGATGTCTAGTTATAGCAGCATAATGTCATGGAGTTTGAAAAACATGCTTGTATGTTTATTGTAATTAATGCTACATTAATGCTATATAGGTAACATTATGTGGACCATGTTGGAGAATGTATACTTCATATGTATACTGAGTAGTTTCCATTTTAGTGTTGTACCTTGCATTGTCCCATTGTCAGGACATTATATGAAATTATGGCATTGTGAAACGTTTTCCACTTAGACAATCTTTTGATACACATGTTGTATATATCTAATATATTTTATATATTGTATGCATATGTATAACCGCTGGTGATGTCGTTGAATCCTCCCTACCCCCCCCCCCTCTCCCCCTTCTGATGTACCGACTTTGCCAGTGTTACCATCTCGTATCCATGCGTGTATTTTGTGTACTTATTTTGTATTTCATAATAATTTCTTTAATGTATTGAATTATTATTATATATCATTATGTAAGGCTGTGCCTTATACTCTTAAGTTGTTGTATATTAAATTAGAAGTTCCTGAGTGAGTTTATGTTGTAAATGAGCTAGAGATTTGAATGCTGAAGGTTAGTTGACTTATTGAAGTTGGTTACAGGCAAGCTTGCCTCAAGACGCCACTACTCTCTGACCTCTTCAGGCCAGTGGACCTGTCAGCGTTGGTCTGTGATTTGTGACCTTATTTAGGTACTGTACCTGCTAGATTTTTACTGATGTAACAGTATGTATTTATATGAATCATTTCTGCTGTTGTTTATTATGTATACCAGGTGGTAGATGTTTTTATATGTTTTTGTGAGGTAGTATTCTGAGGACCTTAAGTAAGGCCATGATGCTCTATGTGATTAAATCATTCCACATGTGTTACTGGTAGTGACACCGCCACCCTGTGTTGGTATTAGCAGCATATAGGCGCTAGTGTTCCACAGCGCCAGGCAAAGTTCCTGGTGTCAGCTAGTTTTGATTGATGCAGTTTACAGACCTGTATTTGATGTATCATGCCCAGTTGCTCTGAAGCTGGATATAAAGTAATAGTGTGTGATATGATATTAGTAGAAACTGTTATTTATTAAGGTTGTGGAATGTTATTAATGCCAGTAAACTTGAATATTTGTTGCTAGCCTTTTACTCCCCTAGAACCTTGGTTAATATGTGGCCAGGCTATGTGTTCCAGTGATGCTGTAAGTTACTCCCTTAAGATATAAATATGGGGGTCTTATCTTCAAGCATATCTGTAAAAAATTTAAATTATTATATAAAATAGTTTTTCGAACCTGAGTGTTATAAAGTATGTATCTTATAAGATCGTTCTTCAGTTAGCAAATATTGCTATGTTTACGTTTAATGTTTGTATGCTGAGTTGCAGAGCCAGTGTTGTGCAAAGGTCGCTTGTAATTCATACCTATGACTCATCTTGGGAGGGTCAGAGGATTACTCTGCTAAATACATAAGTAATAAAGTATTCTAATATGTAAGTCGGGAGTTATTTAACGCAAACCGAGGAAAATAAACAGAACCCGACAACTTACACACAATGGGTTTCAAAGTTACACAACATGTGAAGTTTCCACGGAAACAAACGCTGAATTTGGTCGTCCAAGGATACATATGCTTACAAATACTGGTATAAAACAAAACAAGCTGAAGCAGACGCCAATTTAGGTAAGTGCTGACTCACAGCTTGGTGTAAGTGGCCGCGTCACCGTGGAGTGTGTTGCTAATGCCACCAAGGTTGTCTCTTCTTGTGAGGTGGGGACGGAGGGAGTCTCGCCCAGTGTATCCTGCCCGGCCCAAGTCTCTCACCTTCACTACACACACACAGCTTCTTCTTCTCAATTCTTATTGTGTGGAGCTGTTATGACAAACAGATATTCCCACAGCTACTGGACAGTATCCCATTGTGAGATTTATTTAAGAAAGAAAACTTAGTTATTCCACAAATTTTCATGTTTGCAACTACAAACTATTATTATTTCTCAACCTTTAAATTTTCCCATAGTAATTGAGTTAAACCAGTCATCAACGTCGGCACGTTGCTCTGGCACGCTCACAAAGGGTAACTTGAGGTGGTAGTCAGTGCGGTAATTACCATAACCGGAGAGTAAAAAGAGATAATTGTAATGGAGATAATTGTGCACATGTATGTTTGGGTAATGAGGGTGGGGCCCTGCAGGTGAGCAAGAGCAGCCTTGGGCCCCTTGTGGGTCCAAGGCTGCTCATGCTGCTACCACTGTAACAGCTGAAATATCACCAGACTAACGACCACCGACGTCAGTCCTATAGTAACTATGATAACACTCACTATAATGGTTCCTATTACCTTGTTACCCAGAGACTGCAATAATTATATTGATATAACCCCAAAGAACTGAAAGAGTCAGTCCACACAGCAGAAAATCCTCAAAGCAGTTATCAGGCGGGAGAAATGACAAAGTAGTTAAAGATATCTTTACAATATATTACAAAACTGGATGGTAAGTAGGTTACTTATTAAAACAAATAAATGCCGCCACACTCCTCCTGGAACTTTATAATTATGCTAACTGACTCGGGAGAAGACTAATCAACTAGCACCAACGCTTAGGGAACTTTGGTACTTGCTAAGTGAATGGAAATCCTTCATGTTTTGGTTTTATGAACTTGATAAGGAATATATTCACTCATACAAATGTTCATGAGATCACAGGTGATGTCCAAAACAATTCAAGATCTAAGTCTCAGAATTAATTAAGGGAAATATATATATATATATATATATATATATATATATATATATATATATATATATATATATATATATATATATATATATATAGGGTCTGAGACCCTATGGGCCCAATAGGGTCTGAGACCCTAGGCCCATGGGGTGAGAGTGCAAGAAGGTTTCTTAAGGATCTTGGTTCCAAGCTCATTGACACCACAAGAGACCCTAGAGCAGCAAGTTTTCTCTTTCAGCGCCTCAGTGTCGCGATCCAGAGGGGAAATGCCCGCTGCATCCTCGGTTCCTGCCCGGCGTCGGAGGAGTTCGAGGAAATCTACAGCCTCTAGGAAGCGAACTTTTTCTTGTGTCCTCTTAATGTTCATTTTTTGTATAAAGTCAGATATGTAACTGTATAACCTTGCATAATAAAGTGTACATCATAATAAAAAAAAAAGGGGGTGGTAGGAGAAGTGAACACTCTTTCGTATTCAGAGTTAAATGTCAAGTTTTTCCCTGAGTGCTCTGTGTTCCCTTCTCTGAGGCTGTGGGTCCCTATAATTACACCAGTGGTGGTACCCCCTTATATATATATATATATATATATATATATATATATATATATAAACACATGAGATAATTAACAGTAACTTTATTTAATAATGCAAACTAATTAACCATAAGCTAGAGTGACATCCTAGTCCTTAGTTGTGGGTGTGACCAGCCTGGGGGCCCCTTGTGGGAGCTTGTGGTGGGTGTGACCAGCCTGGGGCCCCTTGTGAGAGCTTGTGGTGGGTGTGACCAGCCTGGGGGCCCCTTGTGGGAGCTTGTGGTGGGTGTGACCAACCTGGGGGCCCCTTGTGGGAGCTTGCGGTGGGTGTGACCAGCCTGGGGCCCCTTGTGGGAGCTTGTGGTGGGTGTGACCAGCCTGGGGGCCCCTTGTGGGAGCTTGTGGTGGGTGTGACCAGCCTGGGGCCCCTTGTGGGAGCTTGTGGTGGGTGTGACCAGCCTGGGGGACCCTTGTGGGAGCTTGTGGTGGGTGTGACCAGCCTGGGGCCCCTTGTGGGAGCTTGTGGTGGGTGTGACCAGCCTGGGGGCCCTTGTGGGAGCTTGTGGTGGGTGTGACCAGCCTGGGGGCCCCTTGTGGGAGCTTGTGGTGGGTGTGACCAGCCTGGGGCCCCTTGTGGAAGCTTGTGGTGGGTGTGACCAGCCTGGGGGGCCCCTTGTGGGAGCTTGTGGTGGGTGTGACCAACCTGGGGGCCCCTTGTGGGAGCTTGTGGTGGGTGTGACCAACCTGGGGGCCCCTTGTGGGAGCTTGTGGTGGGTGTGACCAACCTGGGGGCCCCTTGTGGGAGCTTGTGGTGGGTGTGACCAGCCTGGGGGCCCCTTGTGGGAGCTTGTGGTCACCACACACACACACGTATCAGAGTGCCTCTCACCACACGTATCAGAGTGCTTTTCACCACACATATCAGAGTGCCTCTCACCACACGTATCAGAGTGCTTTTCACCACACATATCAGAGTGCCTCTCACCACGCACACGTATCAGAGTGCCTCTCACCGCACACACGTATCAGAGTGCCTCTCACCACACTTATCAGAGTTCCTCTCACCACACACACGTATCAGAGTGCCTCTCACCACACTTATCAGAATTCCTCTCACCACACACACGCATCAGAGTGCCTCTCACCACACGTATCAGAGTGCCTCTCACAACACGTATCAGAGTGCCTCTCACCACACACACGCGTATCAGAGTGCCTCTCACCACACACATATCAGTGTGTCTCTCACCACACGTATCAAAGTGTCTCTCACAACACATATCAGAGTGCCTCTCACCACAAATATCAGAGTGCCTCTCACCACACACACACGTATCAGAGTGTCTCTCACCACTTTTGTCAGAGTGCCTCTCACCACACACACACACGTATCAGTGTCTCTCACCACACATATCAGAGTGCCTCTCACCACACATATCAGAGTGCCTCTCACCACACACACACGTAACAGAGTGTCTCTCACCACACATATCAGAGTGCCTCTCACCACACATATCAGAGTGCCTCTCACCAGACTTATCAGAGTTCCTCTCACCACACACACGTATCAGAGTGCCTCTCACCACACTTATCAGAGTTCCTCTCACCACACACACGTATCAGAGTGCCTCTCATCACACTTATCAGAGTGCCTGATAACTGCAAGCACATCTAGGTGTGTCGCATCATATCACAATTGTATGAGTTCAGGAACACTGAGAACCATCTCATCTATACATCACTTCAAGTAAACTGAGAATCATCTCATCTATACATCACTTCAGGTACACTGAGAACCATCTCATCTATACATCACTTCAAGTACACTGAGAACCATCTCATCTATACATCACTTCAAGTACACTGAAAACCATCTCATCTATACATCACTTCAAGTACACTGAGAACCATCTCATCTATTCATCACTTCAAGTAAACTGAGAATCATCTCATCTATACATCACTTCAGGTACACTGAGAACCATCTCATCTATACATCACTTCAAGTACACTCAGAACCATCTCATCTATACATCACTTCAAGTACACTGAGAACCATCTCATCTATACATCACTTCAGGTACACTGAGAACCATCTCATCTATACATCACTTCAAGTACACTGAGAACCATCTCATCTATACATTACTTCAGGTACACTGAGAACCATCTCATCATTACTTCACTTCAGGTACACTGAGAATCATCTCATCTATAGATGAGATGATTCTGGAGCTCACTTCAGGTACACTGAGAACCATCTCATCTATACATCACTTCAGGTACACTGAGAACCATCTCATCGTTCCATATTTCACAGAAAGTCAATATGCTTACTTTACTAAGCTATACATTGTAGTGAGTTCAACATTGCATACACTGCTGTACTAATATCTGAGGATATCCTAACACATTTTGTATCGAGGAGTGTCTCGCTACATGAGCGTCCCAGTGCTGTACCACGCATTTCATATGATTTTAGCAGAAGGCCGCTATCTCCCTACTGGCCTTGACGAGGACATGATGCCGGCGGTTTGTCAAAGGTCACTCTGTATATCCGGATGATTTTATAGAGCTTGATTTTGAATTGCAACAGTGTTATGGTATCAAAGGTTTTGGAAGGTTGTTGCTGAAAGTTATCTGAGAGTCATTAGGGAGAAATGTTGTTCTTGCAGGTGAGTGTAGCCAAGACACTTGAGTGCAACGTGAAAATACATAATATTAATAAGAAAAGTACGACCCAGACCAGTGTTCCAGTTGCTCACCTTGTGTCCACGTACCTGTGAAGGTCACCATGCAGGCCGCTGGAGCTTGACCACCTTCACATATAGTAAGGCTGACAGTAGCATCGATCAGTGAGAGAAGTGTCGTTCCCTAGGCGCACCACTGTGCTATGTGAATACATCACAACATACCTTTATCAGGTAACCTCTATATCCCATTAAAAGTAGTCCAAAACCCTTAGAATCTCAGATGGATCGAAAACTATGCGTACGGTATTTATGGACATATCCCAGCCAGCCAGCCAGCCAGCCAGCCGGCACTGTCGACTACCATCAACATATAAAAATACAGAATAAAATAATATAATCTTATCTAATTGAAGTCTAATAGTGGGCATTTCATCTCTCCCTAAAAAACAAAAGAAAGTTGTGAAGGATCACCGCACGGTGCTCGTATATCCTCTACAGAAAGTTTCAATTAGTGGTGATGGCGAGAGTGAGAGAAGAGTATGAGGTATGAGGGATGAGTATGAGACACGACTGATCACACGGCAGCCGCCCCTCATGCTTCCAATTCCAGCCGTCGTCACCTGCATCAAGACCTACACCTGTAATCAATGTTTAATTAGAGCAAATTATTCCCTCTGAGTAGGTCAGACTCCGTGCTGACCTTCCTCTATACGCATCGAACTACAAAGCAATCCAGGTTAATGTGACCTATTATCCGAAAGAATGAGGTGTCGTGACCCCCCCCCCCCCCGACTACTTGTGTATCAATGGTGTCGTTTCATATTATGAGGTGTTACTAACCCGTGATCCACCACCTGGACCCGGCGCCGGCCGCCTCCATCACACGCTACGGTGACCTCTCACCGGTGAGCTGTGCAGCCATATTCAACCAGTGAGCGAGTTATTGTGCACTCCATACTCACACTGAGTGACGGTAGTTTATTGTGCACCTTATACTCAACCGGTGAGTGGTGGTAGTTTATTATGGACCCCATACTCATCCATTGAGGGGTGGTAATTTATTATGCACCCCATACCCACCAGGAGAGAGATAGCGCGAAAGGATTACTGAAGACACAAAATATTATATTCGGACCCAGTGGATGTCTGACATCGTTACCGTCTGTATGTGCTCTGTATACTGAGTGATAATGACCTTGATGGTAACTGACCCACGGCTTGCACTGCAACTGCTATACATAGCATTGCAACATTTAGATAATACTTTACATAATTTTTAACATTGGATATTTCAAGGTAACGACAGTTTTGCAACATCAATGTACAATGACAAAGCTGAATCAGATTTTTTGTAGGGGAAAATAGTACATGTAGGGGTAAACCACTGGTGTAATTGTAGGGACCCCACAACCTCGAAGAAGAATGTGCAATATATATATATATATATATATATATATATATATATATATATATATATATATATATATATATATATATATATATATATAAATATATATATATATAAATATATATATATATACATATATATATATATATATATATATATACATATATATATATATATATATATATATATATATATACATATATATATATATATATATATATATATATATATATACATATATATATATATATATATATATATATATATATATATATATATATATATATATACATATATATATATATACATATTTATATATATATATATATATATATATATATATATATATACATATATATATATATATATATATATATATATATATATATATATATATATATGTATATAACATATATAACACATACATACCAGTATGTGTTCTGTAACTGGTATGTCTTGTACATACCAGTTGCGTTGCTTCTGGGAGTATGGGTTCGAGTCACTTCTGGGGTGTGAGTTTTCAGTTGCATATTGTCCTGGGGACTATTCAGGCTTGTTCCCATTTGTGTTCCTTTATATTTATATCTACATTTGAGTGAGGTGGAAGGGGTGATGTGGCATTAACACAAGACAGAACAAGATGTGGCATTAATAGGGTATTAATTTCATCAACACAAGACAGAACAAGAGTATTAATAGGGTATTAATTTTATCAACACCAGACAGAACACGAAACAATGGATATTGAATAGAAGTGTTTGTAGAAAGCCTATTGGTCCATATTTCTTGATGCTTCTATATTGGAGCGGAGTCTTGAGGTGGGTAGAATATAGTTGTGCAATAATTGGCTGTTGATTGCTGGTGTTGACTTCTTGATGTGTAGTGCCTCGCAAACGTCAAGCCGCCTGCTATCGCTGTATCTATCGATGATTTCTGTGTTGTTTACTAGGATTTCTCTGGCGATGGTTTGGTTGTGGGAAGAGATTATATGTTCCTTAATGGACCTGCCTTACCCTTATTGTCCTAGTCAATAACGGCTTCTCCAATGGTTTCGTCGAAGACATCATAAGAAGGAAAGTGAAAAGCCATGCAACCTCTGAAGAGACAACTAACACAACACCTATACCCCCTATTAGACTATTTTACAGGAACTTCTTTTCCACAGCTCATAAAACGGAGGAAAGGGTCCTGAAAGATATTGTTAATAGAAACGTTATCCCTACAGACAAAAATCAGAGGATACAACTGACGATTTACTATAAAACCAGAAAAACGGCCAGCCTACTCATGAGAAACTCTCCAGACACAAAACAGAACGCTTTAAAAGAGACTAACGTCGTCTATGCCTTCAAATGCCCTCTTGGGGACTGTAAGCTCCAAAAAACCCAGTATATAGGCAAGACAACAACATCTCTTTCTAGGCGTTTAACGATGCATAAGCAACAGGGCTCCATTAAGGAACATATAATCTCTTCCCACAACCAAACCATCGCCAGAGAAATCCTAGTAAACAACACAGAAATCATCGATAGATACAGCGATAGCAGGCGGCTTGACGTTTGCGAGGCACTACACATCAAAAAGTCAACACCAGCAATCAACAGCCAATTATTGCACAACTATATTCAACCCACCTCAAAACTCCGCTCCAATATAGAAGCATCAAGAAATATGGACGAGTAGGCTTTCTACAAACACTTCTGTTCAATATCCATTGTTTCGTGTTCTGTCTTGTGTTGATGAAATTAATACCCTATTAATACTCTTGTTCTGTCTTGTGTTGATGAAATTAATACCCTATTAATGCCACATCTTGTTCTGTCTTGTGTTAATGCCACATCACCCCTTCCACCTCACTCAAATGTAGATATAAAATCGGAGATGCGTAAGTTCTATTCAGTTGTGTATTTGTGAACTAAAGTCTTTGAAAATGTAATAAGTTTTACGAAACGCGCTCGTGTCGCGTCAGACTAGAAATAAAAATGAATTTTGGAGAATTGATTTTTGATTTACCTCCAACAGTGAAAAGAAATGTACGAAAGATTGAGAAAATTCGTGTTAGAATTATTAATCTTACTTTTTCGGTCATATTTAATAATATATGTCTACAGGAAAGACTGCTACCAAAATATACTAATATATATATATATATATATATATATATATATATATATATATATATATATATATATATATATATATATATATATATTGTGGGGGTTTATATATAATATATATATATATATATATTATATATATATATATATATATATATATATATATATATTATATATATATATATATATATATATATATATATTATATATATATATATATATATATATATATATATATATATATATATATATATTGTCGTTCCCTTTTGATCGCTAGACCCAAGTGCTAGGACACAAAGCTTGCAGACTTTGGCTCTTCCTGTGTCCATAACACTATTGACACTACACATCGTGCCTCTGGCAATGATCTTTAATAAGTCACTTATGTCGGGAGAATTGCCCAGTTGCTGGAAGGAGGCAAATGTCGTACCGATTTTCAAGAAAGGTGATAGGGAGGAGGCGCTTAACTACAGACCCGTATCACTGACAAGCATCCCCTGCAAAATACTTGAAAGAATAATTAGGCTAAGACTTGTTGAGCACCTGGAGAGCATTGGGTTTGTAAACAAGCACCAACATGGGTTCTGGACAGGGAAATCATGCCTAACAAACCTTTTAGAATTCTATGATAAAGTAACAAGGATAAGGCAGGACAGAGAAGGCTGGGCAGACTGCATATTTCTTGACTGCCAAAAGGCCTTTGATACAGTACCGCACATGAGACTGCTATACAAACTTGAGAGGCAGGCAGGAGTAAGCGGAAAGGCCCTAGTATAGGTGAAGAACTACCTAACAGGAAGGAGCCAGAGGGTAATGGTAAGGGCGAGAAGTCGGACTGGCGAACAGTAACAAGTGGAGTACCTCAAGGATCGGTGCTGGCTACCTACCTTGAGGCTACCTTGAGGTGCTTCCGGGGCTTAGTGTCCCCGCGGCCCGGTCGTCGACCAGGCCTCCTGGTTGCTGGACTGATCAACCAGGCTGTTAGACGCGGCTGCTCGCAGCCTGACGTATGAGTCACAGCCTGGTTGATCGACAATCAACGTTGATTGTCGATCAAACGTTGATCGGTTGCTGGGACCAATCCTCTTTCTAATTTACGTAAATGATATGTTTACAGGAGTGGAATCATACATATCAATGTTTGCGGATGATGCAAAATTAATGAGAAGAGTTGTGACAGACGAGGATTGTAGGATCCTCCAAGAGGACTTAAACAGGTTGCAGAGATGGTCAGGGAAATGGCTACTGGAGTTTAACACCAGTAAATGTAAAGTTATGGAAATGGGATCAGGTGAAAGGAGACCAAAGGGACAGTACACAATGAAGGGGAACAGCCTACCTGTAACGATTCGAGAAAGAGATCTGGGAGTGGATGTGACACCTAATCTAACTCTTGAGGCACATATAAATAGGATAATGACAGCAGCGTATTCTACACTGGCGAAAATTAGAACTTCATTCACAAACCTAAATGAGGAGGCTTTTAGGGCGCTTTACACTGCCTACGTGAGACCCGTCTTAGAGTATGCCTCGCCATCATGGAGCCCCCACTTGAAGAAACACATAAAGAAACTGGAGAAGGTCCAGAGGTTTGCGACGAGGCTTGTCCCAGAGTTACGAGGGATGGGATATGAAGAGCGTCTGCAGGAACTGAACCTTACGACACTAGAGAAAAGAAGGGAGAGAGGAGATATGATAGGGACATATAAAATACTCAGAGGAATTGACAAAGTGGAAATAGATGAAATGTTCACACGTAATAATAACAGAACGAGGGGACATGGGTGGAAACTGGAAACTCAGATGAGTCACAGAGATGTTTGGAAGTTTTCTTTTAGCGTGAGAGTAGTGGAAAAATGGAATGCACTTGGGGAACAGGTTGTGGAAGCAAATACTATTCATAGTTTTAAAACTAGGTATGATAGGGAAATGGGACAGGAGTCATTGCTGTAAACAACCGATTGCTGGAAAGGCGGGATCCAAGAGTCAATGCTCGATCCTGCAAGCACAAATAGGTGAGTACATGTTTAATGGCCCAATATAGAACTAGCTTCCACCTAATGTTGTACTACATGTGAGTCTATCTATTAAGGCACTACATGTGACTTTATCTACTGAGGCATTACATGTAAGTCTACCCGTTAGGAGAACACATACGATTCTACTTCATGTTGGACTGAATGTGAGTATATCTGATGGGGACCACAAACGTATCTCTCTAATTTGGACTTCTTGTGATTCTACCTAATTTTGGGATTAGAGTTGCATGTATTCATGCTACTATCTACCTCTCAAAGGGCCAATGGGTCACTTGATATCACGTGATAAACATGATGTTGATGAACCAATCGCATATACCATGTTGTCATACACTTCAGAACAGACAGCAGTCAACCAGTAGATTCACACCAGCAGTCTTTCTGTCCTGCAGTGGAAGATGTGATCAAATCAACGTAAAAAGCAGTATTTCGAGTAGCATAAAAAGTAGTCGAGGTTTGCTCTTATAGGCCCTAAACTGTAGCAAAACTCTTCCTGCTGATTTCACTGACTTGCAGAGAGTAAGTAACGATAACATGGCTGAAAATTAGACACCCAACCCACAAATCTGAAAATGAAGAAAGTGACGATGACTTCATCACTCCTAGATTATTATCAAGTCTACTTGACTTGCTAATAATCCAAGTGACCGAAATATCGTCACTTCCTTAATTTTCAGATTTGTGGGTTGGATATCTAACTCCACTGACTTCATTGTGTCCTTGGAATTTTACCAGTTTAGACTGCACGGGCTGAACTGATAGAGCCCCGCCTTATCGCAAATACACTCGTATTCAATGCGAATAACGACGGAGGACCTCTGGGAAATTTAATGCCGTTGGGTCGATGTGTGTGCCTGTCGCAGTGATAGGAAATGTTTAAATTTAAATAATCTCCATAATGGAGGGGAAGTGGTGAGGGGGGTGACCTGTTGTGGTACTGCACCTTGGAGTTCAGCTTCCACAGTCCTGAATAGAGGAGTCTTCCACAGCAGTAATACTAGTCGACCTTCGTGGTGATTGGTCAAAAATTATGACTGCCCCAAACTGAAGTCTTGACCCTCATCACTTAAATAAGATTTTCGAAACAATTCTCAAACCGGTTAACCACATTGAAAGATAGGATGAATGGTAAAGCCAACCAACCAAAGGCTTATCTTGTTACCATTTGGAGTCATAAGAACCTAACATCATAAGAATCAAGGGAACTGCATAAGGCCCATACTAGACAGCTCCTGCCCCTAGAGGAAAGTGGATGATTCCACAATGGACCTCAGCAGAACGTTACAATCTCATAGTATTGATTGTGAAAATTGTGATTTTTTTTATTAACACATTTTAGGTACATCTGCATTTGTGCAGCTACCCTAGACTATATGAAGGGGAGTACAGTGTGTCAAAAACCTAGCTATGTGGTGCTAAAACTCACCATCTGATACTGTTATCAGTGCTTTAAAACCAGGATGGTTTGTCATACAGAGGCATGTGATAAGTAGTCTGCACTGGCAGACTATGGGTGTATTATGAGGATCATCAACACAAGAATGAATAAGGTAGCAGTGATATTAATAGTCCCCATCTCACAGGATGGTTAGTCATACAGAGCCATATGTTTAGCAGCCTGCACTAGCAAATTTGGGGTGCACTATGAGGACATCTTCATGAACACGAGAGAGAATAAAGTAATCACAAAGCTCCAGGTACCTCATGCCAACTGGTCTGAAAGGTCTAATAACTGGACATTTGGTGATGTAGTGTGGGAGATCATGCCGCAGTTCCTGCTCACAGAGTTTGCAACTGGAGTGCTCAGGATTGGGAGATCCGTCACCTGTATCCACCTGCCACAGGTAACGGTATCCCAACTGATCCTTGCAACCACTGTGTCGCACAGTCTGGTGGACATTTTGTGCTGCCCGTAGATAAAGGTTTCAGATCTGAACAGATCATAGCTTTTTATACTGGTGCTTTCAGGTCGTTGGAAGTCACTAATTTCTTTTCTGTCAGACCTGAGTGTTTGGAACAATATGGTTTCGACAGCAGAGATGGGGAAACCTAGATCTAATTCAACTTTATCTTTGTTACACGTTAATTTGGCTGCAACGTCTGTCTCATTATGATGGGTTATATTTATGTGTGATGGTATCCATACAAAGGAGATTCAAAACCCTTTACTCTGTGCAGCGATTAGGTCATTTATAATTGGTAGTATGAGGTTCTTGCTGTCGATCATCCAGGAAAAGTTTTCGGTGGCTTGAAGAGCAGACTTTGAATCACAAAATATTATTCCTCCTCCAATGTTTTTAAATATACTGGTAGCTAGTTGTAGTGCCGCTAGTTCTGCTTGTGTGGAGGTCAGCCAGTTGTTTAACCTAACATTGACAGTCTTTGTGCAAATATTATTTGTATAAAACCTACACACTGCTACTGCAGTCCGTCCAGTAGAAGATTGGACTGAGCCGTCGGTGTAGACACAGTGCTCGTGAGATCTTAAATTCTCGATGGAGGAGGCAATTGTTTCAAGTGTGACAGCTTTGAGAAGAGCGAGATTCTCATTACCTTTCTTGGTGACGGGTGTGTATGATACTTGAATGGTGGGGTACAGATAAAGAGGAATATCAGACAGGTAGATTGCACTTAAAAAGAATGTTGAGTTTGATGAGATTGTAGGCATTTTTGCTCAGAAAATTAATCATAAAAGGAGTGAGTTGGTATGTCGGCACCAGTCAATAGGGTGTTAACAGCACTAAATAATTTGTCTCTGAGCAATGCGGGAGATGTTGGGTCACTCATGACTTTAAGGCAAAAGGTCGTGTTGACTTGCATGATTCTCTCTAGTATTGGTGGAAGCTTCAGTTCTTCCCTCATGTTGATGATTCTTGTGCATCTTGGGGCACCAAGAATGATCCTCATGGCTTCATTCTGTGCTACTTCAAGTTTGTCCAACACAGAGGCGGGCAAGTTAATTAGGTGCAAAGTATGATATTCAACTAGAGATCTAACAAACATCATATAGAATAATCTAGCATATTTAATATTAATACCAGTATTCTTGCCAAGAAGTGTTTCAGTGATTTAAGTCTTTATTTTAACTTGCAATGAAGATCGTTTACAATGTCACTGTTAATACCAACTCCAAGGTATTTGTGCTGCCTAAACGTTTCAATGTTCTAGTTGTTGACCTTGAAAGTTATAGGGACATGAGTTTTCTCTTGGGGATGGAGAACTCTGGATTTAGTTATAGAGATAACAAGACCACATTCAATGCTTTTAGCAGCGAGTGAATCAAGTAAAGCTTGAAGTCTAGTTTGGGTATTTGCAACAATGCATATGTCATCGGCATAACAGGTGACGGCTTCGTCAGGTAGTGTGGGAATATCAATTGTTAATTTGTGCATCAGAACATTGAACAGTATTGAACTTAGCACTCCACCCTGGGGTGTACCCAACTCAAAGGGCGCACAATGTTTACTTTTAACTTCCTTGAAAAGGACTGAAGCCGTTCTGTTACTCAGGTAACCCCTGAGCCATGTCAACAGTCTTCCCTTAACTCTAAAAGAAATTAGTTGTTCTAAGAATATTTCTGTTTTCTGAAATTTCACTCATACTGGAAGAAACTCTACGCACGTTCGAACTGTTTACCTTAACGTGTCACCACACCGTGTTATATATTGTACACACGTGGGAATACCGGTGACATGATTGAACAACACATATGCATAAAAAGGGTAAAATAAAGGGATATTAATTGAATATTAAATAGATTAATACAAAATGGAGAGCAAAACCATTGAAACAAATTGGATAAGTTCAATTTGAGAAAACAATTAGGTAAATGCTGGACTGGAAAGAAGGTTATATATATATATAATTGTATGTGTATATATATATATATATATATATATATATATATATATATATATATATATATATATATATATATATATATATATATATGTCGTACCTAGTAGCCAGAACGTACTTCTCAGCCTAATATGCAAGGCCCGATTTGCCTAATAAGCCAAGTTTTCGTGAATTAATTGTTTTTCGACTACCTAACCTAACTTTTTCGGCTACCTAACCTAACCTAACCTATAAAGATAGGTTAGGTTAGGTTAGGTAGGGTTGGTTAGGTTCGGTCATATATCTACGTTTATTTTAACTCCAATAAAAAAAAATTGACCTCATACATAATGAAATGGGTAGCTTTATCATTTCATAAGAAAAAAATTAGAGAAAATATATTAATTCAGGAAAACTTGGCTTATTAGGCAAATCGGGCCTTGCATAGTAGGCTGAGAAGTACGTTCTGGCTACTAGGTACGACATATATATATATATATATATATATATATATATATATATATATATATATATATATATATATATATATATATATATATATTCAATTTGGTGTGGAGGGATGCTGTACTCCGTGCGGTTCATAGTCATTTCCCTTCCCTCTACCCTTTTGTACATTCATGCTACAGTATGGACCTTAAGCTACTTTTTGGCGAACATGAAATTGACTCGCGAGAAGGCGTCCAACAGGGTGACCCCCTTTCTCCTCTCCTTTTCTGATTAGTCATCAAACAAGTCACAGAGGTCCTGTCCAGCGAGCTTAACCTCTGGTTCTTGGATGATGGCACCCTAGCTGGTTCCCAAGACTCCCTCCTGGAGGACATCAGAAAAATCCAGGAGCATGGTGCAGTTTTAGGCCTCACCCTGAACCCTTCTAAATGTGAAATAATATGTTCCAACCAGGGCATCGTAGAAAGAATAGAGGAGCTTCTGCCAAATATCCATAAAACTAAACCTGAAGACAGCACACTCCTAGGAGCTCCCCTGGGGTTGAAAGCCATCGATGAGGTCCTTCATAAGAAAATCACCGATCTTAAGAGGATGGATGGGAGGATTGAGGATATTGATGCTCATGATGCACTCTACCTCATCACCAGATGTCTGTCCCTCCCCAGGTTAGCCTACTTTCTGAGGTGTTCACCATCTTACAGCAGCCAAAAACTAAGTGAGTATGACCGGTTACTGAAATCAATGCTAGAAAAAGCCCTTAACCTCTCTCTTGATGACCTACAGTGGAAACAAGCCTCTCTTCCCTTAAGACTTTAGGGCCTCGGAGTTCGAACAGCAACGCAAATCGCTGTTCCAGCCTTCCTGTCCTCCTTATCAGCATCCGACGACCTTGTGAAGGAAATTCTACCTGCCCACTTACATCAGCTGGCAGGTGTACATGATCCCAATTTTACACGCTGTGCCACAGAGTGGGCCTCTCGTGCAGGCCAATCACCTCAACCACCATCCCCAAAAGCCCACAAGCAATCCAGCTGGGATGGCCCCATTGTAGATCAAGTTGCTGCAGAGTGCCTGGGTGCTGCAACAACACAACACGACATTGCTTGCCTCACAGCAGTAGCAGCCCCACATGCAGGGGATTTCCTGTTAGCAACCCCAGTGTCGGCAACTGGCACGCGTCTCACACCACACGTCCTCCGAATTGCTGTGGCCCTCCGCCTTGCTGCCCCAATCCACACCAGATATAGGTGTATTTGCGGCGAGGTGGTGGCTGACAGGTACGGCCACCATGGCCTACTCTGCCAAAGCACAGGGGGATGGCACTCGAGGCACAGTGAAGTTAACGACATCATCAAGAGGAACCTCACCACAGCTGGATGCCCAGCTGAAAGAGAGCCCCGTTACCTAACGCCCCGTAACTCTGATGCTCTTATTGGTCGCCCGGATGGTATCACAGTGAATCCCTGGAAGAATGGCAAGCAGTTGGTATGGGACTACACGTGCGTATCAACCCTGGCTAACACCTACATTAACCTCAGTGTTGCACAACCAGGTGGCGCTGCCACCCACAGGGAAGCAGCCAAATCCCGTAAGTATAGAGAACTGGATCACCACTACAATTTTGTCCCCATTGCTTCTGAGACACTCGGCGCCTGGGGTAAAAGTGCTACCAGTTTTTTGAAAGAACTGGGTTCTAGGCTCATTGAAACAACAAGGGACCCTAGAGCTGCCAGCTTTCTTTTCCAGCGCCTCAGCATCGCGATACAGAGGGGAAATGCGCACTGCATCCAGGGTTCCTGCCCGCCATCTGAGGAGCTGGAGGAACTCGACAACCTATGATAACCATCTTTGTAACCTATATGTAACTCCTTTTTTGTAACAAGGTTCAAATAAAGCAAATATATATGTGTACATACAAAAGAATGGGGGTGGTAGGAGAAGATAATATTAGTGTTCAGTGAGAGACCACAAGGTCTCCTCTGAATACTTTTTATTTTCTTCTCCGAGGCTATGGGTCCCCACATTGGCACCAGAGGTGGTACCCTCACAAATTTATATATATATAATATATATATATATATATATATATATATATATATATATATATATATATATATAAATAGCTTCGGCTATCACTTCCTTTTGTCTGGCCGTGATGGTCAAGTGGATTAAGGCGCCCTGTAGTTACCAGTTGCGTTGCTCCTGGGAGTATGGGTTCGAATCACTTCTAGGGTGTGAGTTTTCAGTCGCATATAGTCCTGGGGACCATTCAGGCTTGTTCGCATATATATATATATATATATATATATATATATATATATATATATATATATATATATATATATATATATATATATATATATATATATATATATATATATGCGAACAAGCCTGAATGGTCCCCAGGACATTATGTGATTTGGTAAAATGCTATGCCCAAGATTACTGTCCGAGTGCCGGCGGTGGGGTGGTTCAAATAGCTTAGGCTATCACCTCATTATGTCCGGTCGTGATGGTCAAGTGGATTAAGGCGTTTTGTACATACCAGTTGCGTTGCTCCTGGGAGTATGGGTTCGAGTCACTTCTGGGGTGTGAGTTTTCAGTTATATATATATATATATATATATGCTTGCCATGTTCCATTCGATTTGGGAGTGAAGAGGGTACACTCAGTGGGCAGCTAGGCATCGGGGCATCTAGGCATGGTGTATGTCGCACCCGTTACAGTCCCTCCCAGCCAAGAAGGGGAACGCCCAAGAGGAAACTGTCAATTATGTGACAAACAGTTTCGTCTCAATTATGATGGATGTGTCTGCCAACATTTGTCAATTCAGGTCATTGCCTAGGATCTAGGTGCTTGCCCCGGGGCAGTGACAATGGACATCCAGCTGCAGGAGCAAGGAACAATACCTCTCTTAACTTTATTTCAGCAGATAATCTGCTTGAAGCAGTCAAAGCGAAGTCCAGCAGGACCTTGCCCCACATCCCCAAGGCTACCCTTCGTCAAGCAGCTACCAAATTCACCAGTCTGCTGACAAAGGTCAACAATGCTCCTAGAACCATTGGAGCATGGCACATTTTCCTTCTATTTGGGATTGCATGCCTAGCATTACCGCCGAAGTAAAACAAGTTATTAGCATCCTCATTAATTACGGCTCTTAATGAATTCCCCAGAGAAGACAACCTGGTCCGCCTCCCCCCTCGTGCTAAGAACACCAGCCGCAAGACCACCAACAATAGCTCATCGGAGAACCACAAAATAAGAACACAGATCACCAGGAAAATAGAAGAGGGCAATACCACAAGGGCAATCAGAATCATTACCAGCGCTGACACTGTGGCCCCCAGGAACGCCACGACAGCATAGGCTCTACAAGACAAAAACCGCATAGAGCTCCAGACAGTAGTAAGGATCCCCCAGGAAAACAATACTGGCATAGAACCCTTGACTGTTCGAGAATCTGTGGTGTACAAAGCAGCCATGTATTTATTTCCCAACAGAGTCAGCGGGGAGCTTCACAGGCCTAAGACCCCAGCACATTAAACAAATGCTGAACCCGGTGTCTGGAGATGCCGCAAAAGACCTTTTAATGGAACGTACCAGATTCTCCATTATATTCTCAATATATTCATATTCTCCACGCATTCAAATGGGAAATAGTCTCCTGCAACCCAGACATCACTGGCCAAATAATGCTGGTCCTAGATGCAAAAATTACTGACCTAAGAAGAATGCTGGACATTGTTGACAAGATTGACGCCCATGATGCTCTCTTCCTCCTCACAAGATGCCTATCTCTCCCCAAGTTGACAAACTTTCTGAGGTGTTTTCCATCCTACAGCAGCACTAAATTAAATGAGTATGACACCATTCTGGAGAAAGTCCTGAACCTCTTGTTGGACGACCCTCAATGGGAGTAAGCAACCCTCCATGTAAGACTCTGCGGCCTTGGTGTCTGCACAGCCTCCTAGATTGCTTTACTAGCCTTCCTTTCCTCCTCCCATACATTGTACGACCCTGTAAGAGATATCCCACCAGAACCCCTGAGTGATTCAGCAGGGATACACGATCCAGCTTTCACTGAATGTTCAAATCAGTGGGATGCTCTTGCAGCCCCAGCACCCATCATAGATCTAACAAAAAAAACACAAACAGTACAGCTGGGACCACCCACTAGTAGGAAAAAATTGCTAATGCCATGCTCAGCACTGCAACATCAAATAAGGAGAGAGCCTGCCTCAGCAGTGCAGGTCCCCCATGCAGGTCTTGTGCTTGACTAGGTACCGACTCCATGCTGGAGCTGCATACTCCAGGAGTGGTCTGACATATGTGGAATACAAGGTTCTGAATGATTCTGTACACAGGTTTTTAAAGGTCCTTCTTATGTTTACCAACCTGGAATATGCCGCTGATGGTATCCTTTTGATGTGGGCTTCAGGGGACAGGTCTTTTGTGTCAACCCAAAGGTCTTTCACACTCCGATTTTTGAAGAAGTTCATCTCCCAAATGGTACCTTGTATGTGGCCTCCTGCACTTTACACCTATCTTCATTACTTTACATTTGCTCAGCTTAAACTCTAGCAATTATTTATTGAACCCATTCCTTCAGTTTGTCCAGATCATTTTGAAGCCTCATGCTGTCCTCCTCTGTCTTAATCCTTCTCATGATTTTGGCATCTTCAGCAAACATTGAGAGGAATGAGTCTATTACCTCCGGGAGATCATTAACGTATATCAGAGACAGGATAGGTCCTAGTACAGAAGAAGGGAGTCCCTGTGGGACTCTACTGGTGACTTCACGACATTCTGAGGTCTCACCCCTCACAGTAACTCTTTGCTTCCTATTAGGTGCGTCCTTATTCACTGGAGCACCCTACCAGTTATTCTTGCCTGTTTGTTTAACTTATACATCAACATTTTATGTGTTACTGTGTTAAAAGACTTTCCGACAGTCCAAGAAAATTCAGTCTGCCCATCCTTTTCTTTCTTGCTTAATCTTTGTCACCTGGTCGTAAAATTCTATTAAACCTGTGAAGCAAGATTTGCCATTCCTGAACCAATGTTGGTGGTGTGTCTCGAAGTCCCTTGTCTCCAGATGTGCTACTAGTTTTTTTTCTCAAGATCTTCTCCATCACCTTGCGTGGTATACAAGTTAAGGGCATCGGCCTGTAGTTTAAGACCTCCTGCCTATCCCCCTTTTTGTAGATTGGGAATAAAATAGATGTCTTATGACTCTCTGGTTATAGACCAAACATAGTGGCATGCAAAGTCCTTCTGCCCCATCTTTTAGAATCCATGGTGAGATTCCATCAGGTTTAAGAGCCTTAGTCACTTCTAGATCGAGCAGATACCTCCTAACCTCATCTCTGGTAATTTCAATATCTTCCAAATTTGCTTGGTTTATTGCCACCCCCCTCATAGTGCAGGGACTTTCCCTTCCTCTATTGTGAAGACCTCCTTGATATCTTGTTGAGTTCTTCACACACCTCTTTGTTATTCTCTGTGTACCTATCCTCCCCTTTTTCAGTTCCATTGCCTGTTTTATCATTGTTGTTTTCCTCTTGATGTTGCTGTATAGCAGTTTTGGTTGGATCTTGGCTATATTTGCAATGTCATTTTCAAACTGCCTCTCTGCTTCTCTCCTCACACTGAGGTACCAATTTTTGGCCCTCTGTTACCTCTCTATGCTCTCTGGTGTCCTGTTATTTCCATAGTTTCTCCATGCCCTTGTGCTTAGCTGCCTTGCTTCCTTACATGGTTGATTGAACGAAGGATTACCCTTTTGCTTTCTGTTTTTTTTTTTCTTTCTGGGGCGGGATAAACCTGTTTTCTGCCTCTTGACACATCTGGGTGATGTAGTCCTTGTACAGACTTTCCACTGAGTTCTGTTTCCCATGGTATTTGTGTTAGAAATTTTCTAATCCCATCCAAGTTTTCCTTTTATATTCCAGCCTTTTACTTTTCGGTCCTTGGATGGATTATTCCTACTTCCACCAGATACTCAAATGTTAGGACACTGTGGTCACTCATACCTACAAGGGGTTCTGATTCGACTTCTCTTATGTCCCACTCGTTCAGGGTGAATACCAGATCAAGTCTGCCTGGCTCATCATTCCCTCTCCTTCTTGAGGGCCTTTTGACATGTTGGCATAGAAAGTTTCTTGTCGCCACGTATAATAGTTTAGCTCTCCAAGTTTTTGTCCCTCTGTGTGGTTCTCAGTTTTACAAGTCTATCTATCCAAGGTTGAAGTCACCCATGATCAACAGTTTAGATTTTTTCCTGCGGGCATGTTATAGTTAGTGGGTTGTACTATGGGGGATCTAGTATTAATTTAGTGTAGGGTCAGTAGTTAGCATTAAGAGGTATCAAGTATGGGAGATCTAAAAGACCCGGCCCCCAATAAAAATATATAAATAAACTTATAGTGCCTTATTACTGGAATTGTAAGCCTAGAGGTAGATCATAGATCTCCTACACAGGAAGAATGGATACTCCTTTAAACTAACTTACTTATTTATTAACCCCTTAACAACCCCCCATATACATTCACACCAATAACAATAATTACTTTACCACACTATCTTACGGTAAAAGTTCACATAAGCAGGATACAAGGTTTACACTGAGAACAATCTAGGGTAAAGTACTACTAGTGAAGAACCTGAAGCTTGAAGCAACTTAGGGTAGTGAGACCACGTGGTACCCTAACACAACACAACACTAAGGGGTACCCAAAACACTGGCAAATACTACCCCAGGTCTACACCAATCTTACAATCTCAGAGTAGGCACACTTAATTCCACAATACTTAACTTAGTAAACTAGACACAGAAATAGGTAAGTGTCATGTTCACAGAAAATGGTACCATCCGTTTTCTATGTGCGGCGGCTGGGACGCCAGGGAAACAAGAGAGCATACAGGACGCCCGCCAAGCTTGGTAGCTACTAGTCATGTAATCATATTAAGTATTAAAGTCAGTAACCAAGTCATGACTTTACATCAACCCTACAACCAAGACTTCCTCAGTAACACACAAACACCACATTGGCGACGAGGATGAACTGTGAACGCAGGTATTTGTTCAGTTTCAAACACAAGGGAGAAGCATGCTGCCTGGAGGAGGAAGAGAAGCTGTGAGCGCCATACCCGATGCTGTATGCTAACCGATGCTGTGTGCTAACCAATGCTGTGTGCTAAACGATGCAGTGTGCTAAACGATGCTGTGTGCTAACCAATGCTGTGTGCTACCCAAGCTGTGTGCTACCAAAGCTGTGCTGAAGAAACTGTGTACTGAGGAATCTGCCGACGTTGTATACGAAACGACACTTTGATGTGTACAAAACCTGATGTTTTGGTTACGAAACGACGCTTCGTGCTACAAAATTCATCACACTGAACTGACTGCTGTACCAACTGCTGCACCAACTGCTGCACCAACTACTGCTGTACCAACTGCTGCTGTACCAACTGCTGCGCTGCTGCTGTGAGTAGGAACAACACATGTACACAAGGGCTAGGTAAGAAGTCAGTTGCTGCTATATTGTGCACTGTTGTGAACTTTTGCATTAAAATGCTTGTGTGCTTTGCAAAATTAAAGTAATTACAGTGAATTCTTGACTAACATATACAGTGCAGTAAGTGTTTAATATTCTGAGGAACATTTAAGTGATAAGTTACATTTATTCAGTAAAAATGGCAAATATACCTCAGTTTCCTGCATTTGATCCTGACTGTGACCAGACAAACCTGTCACAGAGGTGGGTCAAATGGCTTAAAAAGTTTGAAAATTTGTTGATAGTTTCTGACATCAAAAGTGCTGAAAGAAAGCGTGCCTTTCTACTTCATTATGCAGGTGATAGAGTTTGTGACATCTTTGACACACTGAAAGACACTGGTGGTGCCAAAGATTATGACACTGCCAAAGCCAAACTAACAGAGCATTTCAAACCAAGGCAAAATACTGCTATGGAAATTATGCATTTCAGGAGAGCAAAACAACTCTCTAATGAAACTGTGGATCAATACCACACACGTCTGCAGGGTTTAGCAGCCCATTGTGAGTTTGCTGATGTTGACAAAGAAATCAAACAGCAAATAATTGAAACATGCACATCTACACGTCTCCGTCGAAGAGCTCTAGAACTTGTTGATGATGAAAGTTCTCTTACCAAGATCAAGACGTTTGGGTCGCATTGTGACCACACTGCGCCTTGTGATGTGCTGGCCGGTCTGTATCATTGGCTTTCCTGTAATGGCTTTGGAGAGCCCCAGTAATTTATCTGTACTTTTCTCATCTGAACCATGCGGGGCGATTACCAAGATACTGGATATTGCTCGTCGAATGGAAGATGCTGCACGTGATGCTCGTGTCATGGAGTGCAGTGCTAATAACGGTTCTGCCACTGTTACTAACAGTGATGAGGTACGTAAGGTTCAGGGAGGACATCGTAATCAAAGAAGATATCATGGCAAACCTAACAGTAAATTTAGCCGAGCACCACGTCACAACTGGGGTCAAGGAACAAGGCTCAAGCAGTCACAACGACCCACATCAGAGGGTGTCAACAATAAATGTTACAATTGTGGAGGAGACTACCCACACCAAGATAATGTTTGTCCTGCTCAAGGTAAGAAGTGCTATGAGTGTGGAAAACTAGGTCATTTTGGTGCTATGTGTCGTTCCGCACTAAAGAAACCACAGTCAATGAATAAAAGGACTGTACGAGGATCAGGTCATAGGGGTCGAGGTGGTAAACACAATATTGCACCTCAAATCAAGAATGTTAACAATGTACAAGACAACATTTCATTACAACCAGTCTCAGATGACAGTGAATGTGATTATACTTATGGAGTACAAGCAATCACAGAATGGAATGATCTTCCAAACAACCCAGAGACATGTGTATACATTGCTGGTATTTGTCTCAAGGTTCTCATTGACACTGGATCAAACATTGATACCATTGCTGAGTGCCACTATGAAAAATTTAGAAAACAGTTCCCAAAGCTAGAAAAATACAATGGTAAAGCCACTGCCTATGCTTCGAAGTTAGCCTTGCCAGTGATTGGAACTTTAACTGCAGAGATTAAGTCAAAGAATGCAATGCTCATTACTACATTCCATGTTGTTAGGAATGCAAAGGAGTCTTTACTCAGTTACAAGACTTCAACCAAATTGGGGCTACTTCAGCTTTCTAATGCTGTAGCAGTGGAATCTGCAAACAATGTTGATGCTATTGTTGCTGAATTTTCTGATCGATTTAAATCCATAGGTTGTTATACTGATAGCAAAGTACATCTGCATATCAACCCAGATGTAATTCCAGTTGCCCAACCACATCGCCGACAACCATTCCATACTCGCAAGAAAGTCGATGCCGAACTGGATAGGCTGATAGAACTAGATATCATTGAACCAGTAACAGGCCCAACACCATGGGTAAGCCCAATTGTCACTCCACCAAAGCCGAAGAATCCAGATGAGATACGCATTTGTGTGGACATGCGTGTTCCCAACAAGGCAATAATGCGTGAACGCCATCCTACACCGACTGTAGATGATATGATCTACCGCTTGAATGGTGCAACTGTATTCAGCAAGTTAGATTTAAACAAGGGCTATCATCAGCTTGAACTTGATGAGGAGAGTCGATTCATCACAACGTTTACGACACATCGAGGTCTGTATAGGTACAAGCGCCTGAGTTTTGGTATCAACAGTGCTGCCGAGGTATTCCAGCACATCATCAGCCAGGTATTGCAAGACATACCTAATGCTGACAACATGTCTGATGACATCATTGTTTATGGCCGTACCCAAGCTGAACACGACAAAGCTCTTCGTGCAACATTGCAACGCTTACGAGAAAAGAATCTGACGTTAAGCCGAGCAAAGTGTGAGTTCAATCAACATAAAATTGAATTCTTTGGACATGTACTTAGTGACAAAGGTCTGTCTCCAGATCCTAAGAAAGTTGCAGATATCAAGAATGCTGCACCTCCTTCAACGTCCACTGAAGTACATAGTTTTCTGGGAATGGCAAACTACTGTTCTCGCTTCATTCCAGATTTTGCTACCATTACAAAGCCTCTACGTGAGCTCCTGAAGAAAAATGCATCATGGTACTGGAGCGATATCGAGCAAAATGCATTTGATGCTGTGAAAGATGCACTAGTAGAGAATGCGACTGCTGCATACTTTGATCCATCAATGGACACTGAGTTAACGGTGGATGCTAGTCCTGTTGGATTAGGTGCTGTTTTAGCCCAACACAAACCTGGTCAACCAGATTCCAGAGTAGTAATTGCCTACGCCAGCCATTCTCTCACAGATGTTGAGCAACGATACAGTCAGACAGAGAAGGAAGCTCTTGCTCTTGTATGGGGCTGTGAACACTTCAATGTGTATCTGCTTGGTGCACCCTTCACCACGATAGTCACTGACCACAAACCGTTGGAGACCATCTTCAATAATCCAAAGTCCAAACCACCAGCTCGCATTGAGAGATGGGCTCTTCGTCTGCAACCATACAACTTTACGGTGAAATACAAGCCGGGTGCAGGCAATCCCGCTGATTACATCAGTCGACATCCTGCAAACAGTTTCACCATCACCAAGCATCAGCAAGTTGCCGAGGAATATGTACACTCTGTAACCTGTGATGCAGTCCCTAAGGCTCTTACTCTTGATGAAATCCGTACTGCAACCCTAGAGGACCCAACTCTGCAAGCAACAGTGGATGCATTGACTAAGAAAAAGTTTCCACGCATCCCACCCTCAGGAGTTGACCAAGATGCATTCAAAGCACTTGAACGCATCCAGACAGAATTAAGTGTTACGCAACAACGCGACACTGTGCTGCAAGGTACTCGTATCGTGATTCCAGCTGTTCTCCAGCAACGTCCTCTGAAGCTTGCACATCAAGGACACCAAGGTCTTGTTAGGACGAAACAGCTGCTAAGAGAAAAGGTGTGGTTTCCTGGCATTGATCGTCAAGCAAAGGATATGCGTGATGCCTGTGTCCCTTGCCAAGCTGCAGTGGATACTTCAAGACCAACACCTCTACAACCTTCACCACTACCTGCTGCACCATGGACGGAAGTATCGATGGACTTCTGCGGACCACTACCAACTGGAGAGTACTTGATGGTAGTCATTGATGATCACTCACGTTATCCAGAAGTAGAAATCATCAATTCCACATCTGCAAAGGCCGTCATCCCGAAACTTGACAAGATCTTTTCAAACTTTGGCATTCCTGAAGTTGTCAAGACGGACAATGGACCGCCATTCAATGGACAAGACTTTGTCAACTTTGCTGAGCATATTGGATTCAAACACCGCCGTGTGATGCCACTACATCCTCAAGCAAATGGAGAAGTTGAGAGATTCATGCAACCTCTCATGAAAGCGGTACGCTGTGCTCATGCCGAAGGACGATCCTGGAAACAAGCTATGTATGCTTTTCTCAGGAACTACCGTGCAACACCGCATGGAACACTGGGCAAGTCACCTGGTGAACTTTTATTTGGACGTCCTATGAGAATCGCACTACCCGTCATGCCAGCCGAGGTAACGGATAAACGTCTCGCTCAGAAGGATGCACTAGCCAAGGGCAAAATGAAAATTGCTCATGATCAACGTGCAAAGGAACAGTTCATAAAGGTTGGTGACACTGTTCTCGTTAAAAAGAAAAAAGAGGGAAAGTTAGATATGCCGTATGATACAAAACCATATAAAGTGATTAGTGTAAAAGGAACTATGGTAACAGCTAGTAATAGAGATCATAGTATAACACGTAATATGGCCTATTTCAAAGTGATTCCAACTAGTGTAGAAAATGATGAAGTGCAAAGTCGTGCAAAAGAAAAAGAAAAAAATAGTTATAACCCGACAAACAATTCATCAAGGGATGTTATTGTATTTGGGGACTCGCGTCCTAAACGTCATGTTAAACGCCCTACACGATTTGATGATTAATTGTGTTCCTATGTAATGAAAAGTATTTACTTATTATGCTAAACTAAATTTAATATTGTTTGAATAATGCAGATCTCTCATTCAATATTTTGTAACTTTGTAGTACAGTTTCTTTCATGTTTGTTTAACATTGCATATGTATTTTTAACATTGAAATCCTCTGTGGAAAAGATTAAGTTGTTTAAATTCTTTGTGTGCTTAATTAATGTTAAATGTATGCAGTATCTCTTGATATGTTAATAACTTACTTTGTGTCAATAACTTTGCTTTGTGCTACACGCATGGTAGACATCCTGTATTCATTCTTTTTAAAGAAAAGGAGGGATGTCATGTTCACAGAAAATGGTACCATCCGTTTTCTATGTGCGGCGGCTGGGACGCCAGGGAAACAAGAGAGCATACAGGCCGCCCGCCAAGCTTGGTAGCTACTAGTCATGTAATCATATTAAGTATTAAAGTCAGTAACCAAGTCATGACTTTACATCAACCCTACAACCAAGACTTCCTCAGTAACACACAAACACCACAGTAAGGAAAAGTAGTAGGAAGGAGAGGAGGTTTTTTCCACCACGGCGCCAGCACAGAGAAGAGCGACCGTCTCCAGTCTCCTTCCTCAGCTCACTTGCTGCCGGCAGACTACTCAACTAATCGTACAGCAGCCCTATATCCAAGTTTACTCAAATCTACTTTAATACTTTCTAATCATTTGTAAACATAGTTGATGCCTATTTTATTACTTAATAATCAACCCCAAGCTCAGTCTTTAAATGCTCTTTGAGAAAAAAGAATCGTCTTGCGTCTGGCAGGGAAGATGCAAACATAGGCACCTCGCCATGCGTCCCACTACTATAAAGTAGTTTATTTAGCTCAATTTGACCTCTGGTTTCCAATTGAGGAACCCAGGGTCGTAACACTCGTCCCCCCTTCAGAGAAAAAAAAAATGTGACTACTAGAATAGTAATCATATTTTTTTGTAAGAGTATACAGAGAATAAAAAGGAAAATCTATGACATAAAAGAAAATCAATCAAAAACAACAATTTCTCTGCAAGAAAAGTACAAAGGAACTCTGAAAGAAAAAACACATACACACAAAAAAAAAACCAGGGAAGTAAATAAATTGGACATGGAATATTTAATGTCACAGGAGAACCAACAAAAAAAAATATATATATAACTAAAGCATGATAGTTGGTAAATGGCTTCCTGTGGCCCAGATGAATGTTACTCAGGCAACCGAGACAGAGCGTCGGCTATCACGTTGAGCCGGCCCGGTAGGTGGATAATGAAAAGATTGAAGTCCTGTAGGTACAATGCCCACCTGAGGATGCATTTATTCTTCCACTTCATTTGATTCATAAAAACTAGTGGGTTATGGTCCGTGTACACTTCCACTATATTACCTGTGAGGTAATCTTCGAATTTTTTACATGTTAACACTCGCGCCAACGCCTCTTTTTCTACCACTGAATAATTGTGTTGCGCCTTGTCAAATTTCACAGAGTAATAATATACTGGGTGTTCCACTTGATCATCCCCAGTTTGCAACAACACTGCCCCAGCACCCGAGTCAGACGCGTCAACATGAATTTTAAGGGGGCATAACTTTTAAAATCGTTATAAATTAAAAGTTGTTCAATTTGCTTATAAATTTATTTATGAAATGGTTATAGAAAGGGCTGCAACTGGTCCAGGTTTCACCATCACACCCTAAACAGAAAAGTAGAAAAAAAATACACAACATATTATGCAACGATTTTACAACATTTTCAAATAATTTCAGGGAACACATATGTCAACTAAAATCCTTTCTATAACACTCAGATATTAAAATTAGCATATAATAAAGGATTGTTGTGAGTAGTTTTATCAAAAAAGTGTTTAGTGCAATAATATAATTATTCAAAGTTACCCTTCCAAAAATATGCAATATATGATGTTTATAAATTTTTATAAAATCAACAAATGGACTTTGGACTAAAATGTCTACAACATACTGTAGAAGCACAAACTCTACATATAAGGTGTAATTTGCATGTAAATTGATTAATAAATGAAAGCTATGAAGTACTTTGAAGTTGTAAATTACTTTCCTGAGTAAAATAAAGATCAAAGTTCGGCCACCTGTAGCTGAGCTTCACTTCGACAGATTTCGTTCATAATTGGCACCCTTGCAGATAGGCATCCATTGAGCAAGGTGTGCAAGTTTCATGCAAATCCCTTGATAACAAACGAAAAAAAAAAATTGGCCAAAAAAAAGATGAAAAAAAAAATTTACATATAAATATATTGCACATACATATTACAATTATTACAAGAGTTTGTGTTTCTACAGCACATATTAGACATTTTAGTTGAAACATGTGTTCCCTGAGATTATTTGAGAATGAACATTCGTTGCATAATACATTGTGTATTTTTTTTCTCCTTTTCTGTTTAGGGTGTGATGGTGAAACTTGGACCAGTTGCAGCCCTTTCTATAACCATTTCATAAATTAATTTATAAGCAAATTGAACAACTTTTAATTTATAACGATTTTAAAAGTTATGCCCCCTTAAATGGTCAGTCGAACCTTGGACTGGCGAGCACTGGGGCGGAAGCTAAGATCAATTTCAAATTTTTAAATGCCTCTGCACAGTCTGATGACCACTTAAATTTAATGGCCTTCTGCAACAAGTCTGTGAGAGGAGTGGCAACACTGGAAAAGTTCTGACAAAAGCGTCGATAGTATGCACACATACCGATAAACCGTTGAAAGTCCTTTTTAGACTGAAGCATGGGATACTCTAGAATGGCGCTGATTTTATCTTGCCAAGGTAACACTTTTCCTTGGCCCACTTCATAACCAAGGTACATCACTGTGCCTCGGCCAAAATGGCACTTTTTTGCATTTAAGGTCAGATTTGCATTTTTCAAAACTGTGAACAACTGGCATAACCTAGCTATGTGGTCAGCCCAATTACTATCAAAGAGCACAATATCATCTAAATACGCCCGACAAATTGGAACATTAGCGAGCAAAGAATTCATTAGCCTCTGGAACGTGGCAAGGGCATTACGCAAGCTGAACGGTAACACTTGATACTCAAAAACACCCTCGGGTGTCACGAACGCAGTTAGTTGTTTAGCATGTTCAGTGAGCGGGATTTGATAATACCCCCTCGAGAGGTCGAATTTCGAGACGTACTTGGCGTTTCCCAGCTCGTCGATGCAGTCCTCGAGGGGGGGCAGCGGGTAGGCATCCACAATGGTCACCTTGTTGAGCTGCCGACAGTCGGTGCACAATCACCAGGAGCCATCTGGTTTGGGGACCAAAAGGCAGGGCGAGCACCAAGAGCCTTGGGCCGGATGAGGCCGTGCTGGAGCAGGAATTCGACCTCTTTCCATACGATGGCCTTCTTTTTTGGACTCATCCGGTAGGGTTGAAGGCGAATGGGGGTGTAGTCCGTCAACTTGACATCATGGTAAATGGCATCAGTCTGGGTCGGGACCTCCCCGAAGAGACTGGAGAATTCGTCAAGCAATGACTGCACCTCTTCACGTTGGGCCATCTGCAAATGGGATAGTCCCTCCTCCACAGCATTCACAGAACTAGAATTATTGAGAATGAGATTAGTTGGGTCCCCAGAACAATCATCCCCTGCCTCACTGGAAATGGAAACATTGGTTAGTGCAATGGGCCTGGGGCCCTGAAACTTCTTCAGCCAATTCAAGTGTACGAGCATTACCTGGTTACGCTTGTCAAAGTGCCTCACTTTGTACGTGAGGTCCCCAGTCTTTTCTGTCACAATGTAGGGGCCTTCGTACTTGTGGGACATAGTGTTCCCTAGTCGAGGCTTTAATACCAGGACAGGGTCACCAGGCTGAAATACCCGCAACTTAGCCTTAGCATCATTTCGTTCTTTCATCTTTTCTTGGGCCTTCCCAAGATACTTTAGTGCAGCCGCCTTGCAGTCTTTGAGTCTCTGGTGGTGTTGCGCAAAGAAAGCCGAACCTTCAGTTAACGTTACATTCCCTAACAGATTCTCCTGTAACATTTGCAAGGGTTCATGAATTTTATGGCCAAAGACTAACTCAAAAGGAGAACAACACAGTGAACTTTGTAACCCCTCTCTAGCAGCAAACAAAACATACGGCAAGTTCTCATCCCAGAAGGTGTGGGAACTCTCATACGATGTCTTCAACATCTGCTTCAGAGTTAGATGGAACCGTTCAATTACTCCCTGACTCTGTGGATGGTATGGGCTGGAAACCTTATGAGTTATTCCATGGTCCTTACAAAATTGTTCAAAAAATATCAGACTTAAAGTTAGTACCATTGTCAGTTTGCACGACCCGAGGCAGTCCAAAAGTGGAAAAAAATTGCAACATACAAGCAACAACAGTCTTTGCTCGGATGTTCCTTACAGCAAAAGCCTCTGGGTAATGGGTCGTGATACACATCATTGTGATTAGGTAAATATTACCAGACTTAGTTCTAGGTAATGGACCAACACAGTCCATTACTACATGAGAAAATTGTTCCTCTGGCACGACAATAGGCCTTAGAGGAGCTTTAGGTGGAGTTTGGTTTGGTTTCCCAACAAGTCAACAAGCAATACATGCATTAAAAAATTTTGCCACATCGCTTTTCAGCTTGGGCCAGAAAAAATACTTTAAGATTTTGTGATAAGTAATATTAATACCTTGATGTCCCCCCATAGGATCATCATGAGCAGCTGCCAAAACCCTTTCTCTATAGCAGGTCGGCAACATAACCTGGTGGACTACCTCCCACTCATTTGACAAGGGAGCACTCTGTGGTCTCCATTTTCTCATCAAAATTCAATCATTGTAGTAGTAGTAGCTGCGTCTACAATTTCCTCCTTAGAGGTGGCTAACTCATGCATTCTGCAAAACTGGGGTCAGCTTTCTGTAACTCATTCAAGGAGGCATCCAGGCCTTGGTCAGATGCTATTGGCCGAGGCTCAACAGTGTTCTCCTCCACCTCCTCACTACTCTCGGTAGGCAGTGGTGGCAGTCTCTCCACAATGTCCTCGGCCACGTCATCGAGTCGAGCCAAGAATGTTTCCGCAAGGTCCACTTGGCTTTCACCACTCGGAAAGTTCCTCGTGTCCTCAGGATTTACCACCTTGGCAAGCACAGGGATGCCCTTACATTTAAGTCCCATAGACCTGGTCACCGCGCACGCAGGGTACACAACATTATCCTCTGCGGCGGGTAGATCCAGGGAAACCTTAGGGGTAGGCAACATAATAGGCAGACTGGAGTCCCCTACCTTACTCCATGCTAAATCATTACCCAATATTACATCAACATTAGGGAAAGGTAGGTACGAAGTGACTCCGACTGTACAAACACCCATATGGAAATCAGATTCCAGGGTAACCTTTTGGAGGGGCACTGCTCGAGTATCACTAGTGACACCCTCGACCAGTACCACCTCTCCAGTGTCGAGAGTGTTGGCACCTTGCAAAGCACTCTCTAAAATTAAAGTCTGGATGGCACCGGTGTCTCAGAAGATCACCATATCCTTCCAGGAAGAACCTTCAGACAAAAGTAGTCTCCCTTTCGATAAGAATGGGGTAAGCAGGTCCAACCACTGTGGGTTGGAGGTCTTACTCCCTAACCCTTCCGAAGGCCTCAAGCCCTGTGTCACAACTAGAGCATTGGGTCCTTTTTCCAGGTACAGTTGCCAACAACGGCTAGTAATGTGGTTTGGACGTTTACAGTGACCACAGATACGTCGGGGAGAAGAGACATTACTAACAGGATTACCCTTCGGTTCACCCTTAGGTGCTGTGGGGCTAGACACTTTAACAGGGTTAGTTATGTCTGAAACAGAAGGTGCAGTACCACATATGTAAGACAAATCCTGGAGTATGCAGCCCCAGCATGGAGCCCGTACAAGCACAGGACGAAGTTGGAAAAAGTTCTGAGGTATGCCACAAGGCTAGTTCCAGAACTAAGAGGCATGATTTATGAGGAAAGGCTGCGTGAACTGCACCTCACGACACTGGAAGATAGAAGAGTAATGGTATGTCTCCCCTTACTCTTCTGTCCTCCAGGGACGTGAGGTTCAGCTATCGTAGCTTTCCTCGTAGATCATACCTCTCAATTCTTGGACTAGTCTGGTGGCATACCTCTGAATCTTCTCTAACTTTGTCTTGTGTTTAATTAGGTAGGGACTCCAGGTTGGAGCTGCATACTCCAGGAATGGTCTGACATAAGTGGTATACAAGGTCCTGAACGATTCCTTACACAAGTTTCTACAGGCAGTTCTTAAGTTGGTTAATTTAACATATGACGCTGATGATATCCTTTTGATGTGAGTTTCTAGGGACAGGTTCGGTGTGATATCGACCCCCCAGATCTTTCTCTCTATTTGACTCTTGCAGGATTTCACCTCCCAGATGGTACCTTGTGTTCAGCCTTCTGCTCCCTTCACCTAATTCCATTACATTACACTTTCCTGAGTTGAACTAAGGTAGCCCTTTCCGAGATCATTCCACCAGTTTGTCCAGGTCATCCTGTAGTCTCTGTCTATCTTCATCTGTCTTGATTCTTCTCATTTTTTTTTTCATCATCCGCGAATGTTGAAAGGAATGAGTCTATACCTTCTGGAAGATCGTTTGCATATATCAGAAACAGGATGGGTCCACGTACAGAGCCCTGTGGGACTCCGCTGGTGACATCTTGCCGCTCTTATGTCTCCCCCCTCACAGTTACTTGCTGTTTCCTGTTGCTTAGATACTCTCTTATCCTCTGGAGCACCTTACCTTTTACTCTTGCCTGTTGCTCCAACTTTTGTAACAGCTATTTATGGGATACTGTGTCAAAGGCTTTCTGACAGTCTAAGAAAACACAGTTGGCCCACCCTTCTCTTTCTTGCCTATTTTTTGTTGCCTGGTCATAGAATTCTATTAGGCCTGTGAGGCACGATTTACCATCTCTGAACCCATGCTGGTGGTGGTGTGTTACAAAGCTATTTTTCCTCCAGATGCTCTACGAGCCTTTTCCTCACGATATTCTCCATCACCTTGCAAGGTATACAAGTTAGGGAAACTGGTCAGTAATTCAGTGTCTCTTGCCTATCACCCTTTTTGTATATTGTGACTACATTAGTCGTCTTCTAGCTTTCCGGTATTTCTCCTGTTTCAAGTCACCTCTTATACACCATGTGTATGTGTGTGTGTGTATTTACTATTTGTATTTAATATTTGTGTCTGCAGAATCGAGCTATTAGTTCTTGGACCCCTCCTTTGTAACCAAACTATTTTCCCTTTATCATATCTACTACATATATTTCTAACACTCACACACACACACACACCCAGGAAGCAGCCCGTAGCAGCTGTATAACTCCCTGTTACCTATTTACTGCTAGGTGAACAGGGGGGCATCAGGGTGAACGAAACTCAGTCATTTGTTTCCACCTCCGCCGAGGATCAAACCTGGAAACTTAGGATTACGACCCCAGAGCGCTGTTCACTCAGCCGCGAGGACCCCGCGCGTGTGTATGTGTACTCATCTAGTTGTACTTGCAGGGGTTGAGCTTCGGCTCTTTGGTCCCACTTCTCAATTGCAATCAACTGGTGTACAGATTCCTGAGTCTACTGGGCTCTATTATATTTACACTTGAAACTGTATATGGAGTTTGCCTCCACCACATCATTCTGTAATGCATGCCATTTATTAACTACTCAGACACTAAAAAAAATTCTTTTTAATGTGGTAATGGCTCATTTGGGCACTCAATTTCCACCAGTGTCCCCATAATGCGTGTGCCACTTGCGTTAAATAAACTGGTGTGACAAACCTTTAATGCATTCACTAGAACAATATATTGATGAATGTGAAACCGTAAAGGACTTTAGACCTCCTGGCCTCTTGTGCCACCAACTGTGTAACTATTTCATTGACTCAGGTGTTCTGGACGACATCCTAACAATTTATCCAAAATTTCCTTGTCCATTTTAAAGAATGAAGAATAATTATATTTATATTAGTTCTAAGCTGCATCACTTATGAACCCATCCCTGCTCTTGTGTGGCAGTGCACAATAGAAAGTTGTTTTCACATATCCATACATTAAAACATTGATTGTAACCATGATATATATGTGCTTCAGCCTACAGTTTAGACTTATTGTCTTGTGTATGACCCTCTGTCCTATGGTAATGCTGGTATTCACTGTCGCGTGACAGTGAATACCAGCATTATCCTCACTTTAATAAGACTTAATTTAAATCCTCAGATTAGGCAAAATGGTAATTAAATTTTGTCAGCAACGATGTTAATAATAATAAGACTTTGTCTACCCAATCAATTCCTTTGAGAATCTTGTATGTGGTGATCGTGTCCCTCCTAACTCTTCTGTCTCCCAGCGACGTGAGGTTTAATTCCCGTAGTCTCTCCTCGTAACTCATACCCCTCAGTTCGGGCACGCGTCTGGTGGCAAACCTCTGAACCTTCTCCAGTTTAGTCTTGTGCTTGACGAGATATGGACTCCATGCTGGAGCTGCATACTCCAGGATTGGTCTGACATAAGTGGTATACAAGGTTCTGAATGATTCCCTCCACATGTTTCTAAAGGCCGTTCTTATTTATATTAGCCAACCTGGCATGTTCCGTTGATGTTATCATCTTGATATGGGCTTCGGGGAACAAAACTGGTCAACAAGTGTCCCCTTGTTCGCATAACACCCGTGCTAAACAGTTTATCGTTATCTACCCTATCAATTCCTCTGAGAAATTTGTAGGTAGTAGTCATGTCTCCCCTAAAACTTCTGTCTTCCAGTGTCGTGAGGTTTAGTTGCAGCAATCTTTTCTCGTAGCTCATATCTCTCAGCTCGGGGACTAGCCTCGGGGCATACCTCAGAACCTGTTCTGTATGTGTTTGGGGGAGAGGGGGTAGGTAGGGTGCGGGTGTGCAGGGGGAGGGGGGAGATGGGTTCTGGTGAGGAAAGAGTGAAATGGAAAGAGAAGGGAAGACCTAAGTGCTGCACGGGGAGAGCCTCTGTCCCCCCACTACCACTGTGGGAGGGGAGAGACACCCACGTTCTGCACAGGGGAGAGGGGTATTGTCCATTCTCTTACTCCCAGTTAACTTGATTACTTCCATTACAACTCTGCCACTACTATTGCTCACTACAACACCCACATACAACTCTGCCACCACTGTTCCACACTACAACACCCACATACAACTCTGCCACTACTGTTCCACACTACAACACCCACATACAACTCTGCCACTACTGTTCCACACTACAACACCCACATACAACTCTGTCACTACTGTTCCACACTACAACACCCACATACAACTCTGCCACTACTGTTCCACACTACAACACCCACATACAACTCTGCCACTACTGTTCCACACTACAACACCCACATACAACTCTGTCACTACTGTTCCACACTACAACACCCACATACAACTCTGCCACTACTGTTCCACACTACAACACCCACATACAACTCTGCCACTACTGTTCCACACTACAACACCCACATACAACTCTGCCACTACTGTTCCACACTACAACACCCACATACAACTCTGCCACCACTGTTCCACATTATAATATTTGAAGTATATGGTATTATTCGTTGAAAGTTACTTGATCGTTTAAGACGTGTTTCAGCTTTAATCTCTACAAATCTAACATTAACTGTGTATAATAATTTGTGAAATCCCATTAAAGATGTATTTCTAATACATAAAAGAAAATGTTAACTTCGAGAGAGTAGGGGTGGGGGGGTGGGGGGGGTGGGGGGGAGGAGGCGAGGGAGACTCGCAGGAGTGTGCTGGGAGGCTCAGACCACGGATCAATAGCCGGGGTCACCTAGCCGGCGAGCCTCGCCTGGCGATGCCAAGGAAGCTTCCAGTTACCAGCTGGAAGTTTTCAAACTGTTCATCTCGGTCGGCTAAGTCTTCACTTGACGAAGTAAGAACAAGTCAAGCATTTTCAGGAACAAATTGACAGTTTATCAAATTAAAACTGTTAACCTCTATTTTTTTTTTAAATGTGTGTACGGGGGATGTGTAATGTGTGAGCGCCTGGAGCCCGTGTGTGTGTGTGTGTGTGTGTGTGTGTGTGTGTACTCACCTATTTGTGCTTGCGGGGGTTGAGCTCTGGCTCTTTGGTCAGTGTGTGCGCGCGCGCGTTTGCTTTAATGTTAAGGGAAGATCCAGCTCTTGGGCCCAACTATGTTCAGTGTTTATGGTTTCGCGGGGCTTAAGCTTCAGCTCCTGGGCTCGTATTTCTACGGTCAATTGAGTAATTTACTTATTCTCGATTTTATTTTCTGTGGCATATATATATGCAGAAGTCGTATATTGAGTCAATCGTAATTATTCATACTAGCCTTCTAAAAAATGAAATTTGCTTTAACATCCATAGGGCTTATTTGGAAACAATGTGTCCCCTCGCCCTTGTCTCTCCCACGTTAAACATTGCCATCTCTACCGATGGTCTTGAATACTTCCTACTTCGTGATCAAATCCCCAATGTTACGTCACTCTCTTACAGGGAGCGGGGATTCGGTTCATTGTGTATTCTCCTAAATATCCTTGTCTAAACGTGTTTACAAGGTTAAGCTCTAGATCCAAAGCCCAACATTTCAAGTTATAGACCATTTACTGTAATGCATTCATTCTCAACTTATCCTCCTACTTCTCTCCCTTCAGCCCAGAAACAAGTCTTGTTTCAAACACTGATCTTTTCAAACTGTTTCAGTTTGGTTCTATGCTAGGATGTTCAGCCAGATCGTGCTTGCTTGTCCTTGCATAAAAATGCTTGCAAGCAGAAGGACTAGCTCATCGACCCACCTCTTCACAATCGAGTATCTGATGGCCTTGCAGATGTTGTCATATCTGCTCTTTAAGTTGAGAATAATATTAGCAATGTTGTCATCTCCTTATGACTACCAGTGTAAGAGGTGTGTGGCTCCCCTGACTCAACTACCTCCCCGCGCCTCTCTCTCACTCCAACACTTCTTCTCTTATCTACTCTTTCTCTCTTACTCTCTTATATTTCATAATTATATCTTCTTTACGTTTTCTCTAATATTGGGTTTTCACCTATTATATAAATATATATATATATATATATATATATATATATATATATATATATATATATATATATATATATATATATATATGTATGTGTGTGTGTGTGTGTGCGCGTGTGTGTGTATCACGAAAATAAACAGGTGATTAAAAATGTGACAGTGTCAGACCACGGAGGAAAATTGAAACAGGAATTTCCTTAAGTACTTTCGTATATTAATACATCTTCAGAAGGAGTGGTTTTACAGGTCGAATACTGGACATAAATAGACAGGAGAGAATGGTGGAGAGAGGTGAGATACAATACGTGGACTTATTCATAGGGAAGATTTTTCACTAAAGTTTAGTGTCTACAGAAAACCTACGAATAATTTATCTTATGTTCATTATTTTTCAGGCCATAGATACAATGTGAAAAAGTCAATTTTTTCTTCAATGTATCTAAGAGCTCTTCGAGTTGTGAGTCCAGAATTCTTAGACGAAGAGTTTAAGAATATTGATTCGATTGGTCTCAAGCTTTGTTACCCACTGAGTTTTTTGGAAGTTTGCCGTAGCAAAGCACGTCGTACATATAATAATATATGCAATGAAAGAATTCGCCCAAAGAATGTGTTATGTTTACCATATTTCTCTGGGTTTGAGAATATTGTCAAGGCCTTGAAACTTTTTATATACATGTATTGTTTAGCTACGAAAATACTGTTGGTAAGCTATTAGTTAGGAACAGCCCTCGTAGTGATAATTGTGTCATTTATAAAATACCTTGTAAAGACTGTAATAAGTTCTATGTTGGACAAACATCTAAAGATTTGAAATGTAGGACTTCGCAACATAAATACGCTGTAAGACATGACCAATTGTCTAATGCTTTGTTTGTTCATCTGTCAGAAGATGCTCACCAAATTGCTTGGGAGATGGCTTCTTCAATAACGAATTGTAAAATCACCTATAACAGAAACATAATTGAATCTGTATTGATACAGATCACAAAAGAAAGTAATTTGAACATTAGCAGCAGTTTATATAACTTAGCTCCATTTTTAATAGATCAATTAAAGGGCGATTTAAGTAGGATCATTGGAACACATTTGTCTCACTAATTCATTGTAAATATTTACTATTTTATGCTATAATTATCCATGTGTGGGCCTGTGTGTGGTTGCTGCATCAGATGGGACAATAAGCCCTCTGCAGTGTCCACGTATTGTACCTCACCATTCTCTCCTGTCTCTCCTGTCCAGTACTCGACCTGTAAAACCACTCCTTCTGAAGAAGTATTAATATACGAAAGTACTTAAGGAAATTTTTATTTCAATTTTCCTCCGTGGTCTGACACTGTCATATATATATATATATATATATATATATATATATATATATATATATATATATATATATATATATATATATATATATATATATATATTATTAAATATGACCGAAAAAGTATGATTAATAATTCTAACACGAATTTTCTCAATATTTCTTATGTTTCTTTTCACTGTCGATGGTAACTGAAAAATCAATTCTCCAAAATTCATTTTTATTTCTAGTCTGACGCGACACTTGAACGTGTTTCGTAATAACTTATTACATTTTCAAAAACTTTAGTTTACACACACACAACCATAACCCGCAAACACTAAACAGAGTTTAAACAGCTTTCATTTTATACCTGCATTTGAGTGAGGTAATATGTTACAACAATTTTGGATGAGGTGAAAACAAACTTTCAACACAAGACAGAACACGAAACAATGGGGTATAATATTGGGTTAAGTTAAGGGGAAGAATCGAAGTAACTGCGAAGGGCCTATAGCCCATATTTCTTGATGCTTCTATATTGGTGTGGAGTCTTGAAGTGGATAGAATACAGTTGTGCATTAATTGGCTGTTGATTGTTGGTGTTGACTTCTTAATGTGTAGTGCCTCGCAGATATGAAGCCGCCTGCTATCGCTGTATCTATCGATGATTTCCGTGTTTTTTGTTAAGAATTCTCTGGTGATGGTCTGGTTGTGGGAAGAGACTATATGTTCCTTAATGGAGCCCTGTTGCTTATGCATCGTTAATCGCCTGGAAAGAGATGTTGTTGTCTTGCCTATATACTGAGTTCTTTGAGGCTTACAGTCCCCAAGTGGGCATTTGAAGGCATAGACGACACTGGTATCTTTTAAAACGTTCTGCTTTGTGTCTGGAGAGTTTCTCATGAGTAGGTTGGCCGTTTTCTTGGTTTTATAGTAAATCGTCAATTGTATCTTCTGATTTTGTCTGTAGGGATAAGGTTTCTATTAACAATATATTTCAGGACCCTTTCCTCCGTTTTATGAGCTGTGGAAAAGAAGTTCCTGTAAAATAGTCTAATAGGGGGTACAGGTGTTGTCTTAGTTGTCTCAGAGGTTGCATGGCGTTTCACCTTCCTTCTTATGATGTCTTCAATGAAACCATTGGAGAAGCCGTTGTTGACTAAGACTTGCCTTACCCTACAGAGTTCTTCATCGACTTGCTTCCATCCTGAGCTGTGGCTGAGAGCACGGTCGACATAAGCATTAACAACACTCACTCCTGTACCTGTCTGGGCAGTCACTGTTGGCATTGAGGCACATTCCTATGTTTGTTTCCTTAGTGTAGACTGCAGTGTGGAAACCTCCGCTCCTTTCCATGACTGTTACATCTAGAAAGGGCAGCTTCCCATCCTTCTCCATCTCGTAAGTGAAACGCAGCACAGAATTCCGCTCAAATGCCTCCTTCAGCTCCTGCAGATGTCTGACATCAGGTACCTGTGTAAAAATGTCGTCAACATACCTACATTTCTTCAATCCTTCACACGTCAACATAATATTTCTTCAATCCTTCACACCTTATAGATACAATGTCAGCTAGTTACAGAGAAAGTGCTATTACAAGAGCTACATATTTACAGTAAGTCATCATACATTAATGGTAGGTCTTGTCGTTAATACATAATAGTTTGGCCAATGGGGATATTACAGAGTCATAGGGGAGCTTCTGTTTATTATTAGTCCTCACAATACACTACTTGTTTCTGAATCTCATATGTCGTTCATCTACTGGAAGCAAAATGTGGGTACAGTGCAAAGGATTTCAGGTAATTTATCCATGGTAATAAGATAGGTTGCCATATCATACAGAGTGAGCTGAGATTTATCTCTAAAAGGCTCAATTTTACAACAATCCAAGATATAGTGTTCGAGTGTGTGTCCCTGTATTTGTCCACACACTTTACACTTTACTTCATCTAGATCCCTATACAAGCCGAACTGCCAGAGATACTTGTAGCCAAGTCTTATACGAGCTGTGACAACATCTGTTAGTCTACTGACTTTGTTACTTGCCCCATACACATGTTTTACTTCACACATTTCATTGTGATGAACAATGGACCTGCTAGTTCCAGTTTGCACTGTTCTACTTTCTTCAAATCCATCCAGGAGTTCTCGTCTAATGACACTTTTCTTTTCCCTTCATAACCACACACACACACACACCATCCCTTCATAACCACATACACACACACACCATCCCTTCATAACCACACACACACACACACACCATCCCTTCATAACCACACACACACACCATACCTTCATAACCACACACACACATCATCCCTTCATAACCACACACACACCATCCCTTCATAACCACACTCACACACGCCATCCCTTCATAACCACACACACACACACACCATCCCTTCATAACCACACACACACCATCCCTTCATAACCACACACACACACCATCCCTTCATAACCACACTCACACACACCATCCCTTCATAACCACACACACCATTCCTTCATAACCACACACACACACACACATCCCTTCATAACCACACACACACCATCCCTTCATAACCACACACACCATTCCTTCATAACCACACACACACACACATCCCTTCATAACCACACACACACCATCGTTTCATAACCACACTCACACACACCATCCCTTCATAACCACACACACCATTCCTTCATAACCACACACACACACACATCCCTTCATAACCACACACACCATTCCTTCATAACCACACACACACACATCCCTTCATAACCACACACACACACACATCCCTTCATAACCACACACACACACACATCCCTTCATAACCACACACACACACACATCCCTTCATAACCACACAAACACACACACATCCCTTCATAACCACACACACCATTCCTTCATAACCACACACACACACACATCCCTTCATAACCACACACACACACACACATCCCTTCATAACCACACACACACACACACATCCCTTCATAACCACACACACACCATCCCTTCATAACCACACTCACACACACCATCCCTTCATAACCACACACACCATTCCTTCATTACCACACACACCATTCCTTCATAACCACACACACACACACATCCCTTCATAACCAAACACACACACACATCCCTTCATAACCACACACACACACACCATTATAGCAATAACATAGCGATGGTGATGACGGGTGTGCCAGAGATAACAATAGCATAGTGATGGTGATGACGGGTGTGCCAGAGATAACAATAGCATAGTGATGGTGATGACGGGTGTGCCAGAGATAACAATAGCATAGCGATGGTGATGACGGGTGTGCCAGAGATAGCAATAGCATAGTGATGGTGATGACGGGTGTGGCTGATAACAGGGGCATGGCGATGATGATGACGGCTACCGAACACCAGCATCCACAGATGTGTCCAATATTATAATTTAAGAGAGCAAAAAAGTGTTGGTGTCAATGATAAATGTTATCACCAAGGATAGCCGTTATTGAAGATAATATTTCTGCTCTAACTAGTTGACCAGATAACTTGATAAAGCTCGTCCAGTCAAAGCGTCAGGTTCAATTGGGTTATCTGTGCGTGCTGTTATTTCTCTGCACTTCCAACTTACATTTTTTTATTATTATTATTAACACATTAGGTAGATCTGCATTAGTGCAGCCACCCTAGACTATATGAAGTGGAGTACAGTGTGTCAAAAAAGCTAACTAGCTGATGGTAAAAAATCCCCATCACACAGGATGGTTAGTCATACAGAGGCATGTGATAGGCAGTCTGCACTGGCAGACTCCGGAAGCATTTTGAGGATAACATCAACACAAGAGTGAATAAGGCAGCAGTGTAATAAAAGTCCCCATCTCACAGGATGGTTAGTCATATATGGCCATATGTTTAGTAGCCTGCACTGGCAAATTTTGGGTACACTGTGAGGATATCTTCAAGAATATGAGTGAATAAATTTGTGCAAAGCTCCATGTACCTCATGCCAACTGGTCTGAAAGGTCTAATAACTGGACATTCGGTGATGTAGTGCGGGAGATCGTGCCGCAGTTCCTGCTCACAGAGTTTGCACCTGGAGTGCTCAGGATTGGGAGATCCGTCACCTGTAGCCACCTGTCACAGGTAACGGTAACCCAACCTGATCCTTGCAACCACTGTGTCGCACAGTCTGATCGACGTTTTGTGCTGCCCATAGATATAGGTTTCAGATCTGAACAAATCATAGCTTTTTATACTAGTACTTTCAGGTCGTTGGAAGTCAGTAATTTCTTTCTTATCAGACCTGAGTGCTTGGACCAATACAGTTTTGACAGCAGAGATGGGGATACCTAGATCTAATTCAACTTCATCTTTCTTACACGCTAATTTGGCTGCAACGCCTGTCTCATTATGATGGGTTATATTTATGTGTGAAGGTATCCATACAAAGGAGATTCGAGACCCTTTACTCTGTGCAGCAATTAGGTCGTTTATAATTGGTAGTATGAGGTTCTTGCTGTCGATCTTCCAGAAGTTTTCGATTGCTTGAAGAGCAGACTTTGAATCACACAATATTATTCCTCCAATGTTTTTTTAATGTACTGGTAGCTAGGTATAATGCTGCTAGTTCTGCTTGTGTGGAGGTCATCCAGTTGTTTAACCTGACACTGACAGTCTTTGTGCAAATATTATTTCTATAAAACCTTCACGCTGCTGCAGTCCGTCCAGTAGAAGATTGGACTGAGCCGTCGGTGTAGACACTGTGCTCGTGAGATCTTAAATTCTCGATGGAGGAGGCAATTGTTTCAAGAGTGACAGCTTTGAGAAGAGGAAGATTCTCATTACCTTTCTTGGTGACGAGTGTGTATGGTACTTGAATGGTGGGGGTACCGATAAAGAGGAATATCAGAGACAGGTAGATTACACATAAAAGTAATGTTGAGTTTAATCAGATTGTAGGCATTGTTGCTCAGCCATTTATCATAAAAGGAGTGAGTTGGTATGTCGGTACCAGTCAATAGGGTGTTAACAGCATTAAATAATTTGTCTCTGAGCAATGCAGGAGATGTAGTCTCTCATGACTTAAAGGCAAAAGGTTGTGTTGACTTGCATTATTCTCACTAGTTTGGTTGGAAGCTTCAGTTCTTCCCTCTTGTTAATGATTCTTGTGCATCTTGGGACACCAAGAGTTATCCTCATGGCTTCATTCTGTACTACTTATAGTTTGTCCAGCACAGAGGAGGGGAAATTAATTACGTCCAAAGCATTATAATCAACGAGAGATCTAACAAACAGCATATAGAATAGTCTAGCATATTTAATATTGATACCAATATTCTTACCAGTAAGTGTTTTCAATGGTTTTATTCTTTCTTTTAACCTACGATCGTTTACAATGTCACTGTTAATACCAACTCCAAGGTATTTGTGCTGCCTACACGTTTCAATGTTCTGGTTGTTGACCTTGAAAGTTACAGAGACATGAGTTTTCTCTTGGGGATGGAGAACTCTGGATTTAGTTATAGAGATAACAAGACCACATTGAATGCTTTTAACAGCGAATGAATCAAGTAGAGCTTGCAGTCTAGTTTGGGTATTTGCAACACTGCACATGTCATCGGCATAACAGATGACGGCTTCGTCATGTAGTGTGGGAATATCAATTGTTAATTTGTGCATCAGAGCATTGAACAGTGTAGGACTTAGCATTCCACCCTGGGGTGTACCCAACTCAAAGGGTGCACAAAGTTCCTTTTTGACCCCCTTGAAAAGGACTGAGGCCGTTCTGTTACTCAGGTAACCCCTGAGCCATGTCAATAGTCTTCCCTTAACTCCAAAAGAGGCTAGCTGTTCTAGGATTATTTCTCTGCTTGCTGTATCAAAAGCAGTTTGGAGATCAATAAATGCCGCCTGAGAGGGGGCTTGATTTGAAACATTAGTCTGCCGAGAATAATTCTCTCAAGAACTTTACACATGCACAACGTCAGAGAAATGGGTCTGAATTTTTGTGAATTAGGCTTGGGTATGGGTATTATGAGTCCCTGTGTCCAGCGGTCAGGTAAAACACCCTGCCTTAGACTTTGATTAAACAATTCTAGCAAAGGGCTATTTGGCAGCTCAGCAAGTACTCTCATGGTGTTGTATGTAATGCCATTCTCTCCAGGAGAGGTAGCCTTACCTTTCTTGAGTGCTTTTTTAATTTCAAAGGGGGTTATGCCATAGTTATCATCAGACCCTATTTCACTACAGGCAATTTCAATATTGAAGTTACGATTTATTTTGGTACTAGCCAGATAGTTTTGCACATCTAGGGGCAGGCTGCTTATACTGGCAGTGCTTGCATATTGTTGAAGCAGCATGTCGGCATAGTCTACAGGTGAATGGTGATCAAGTTGACTGCTAGGACGAGAAATCTTTTAAATTTCATTCCACATTTGGGATGAGAATGTTGCATGACTGATGCCTTGCAGAAACTGTTCCCAGTGCTGGTTATACACCTGTTCCTTTAGCTCTCTAAACTCTCGGCTGGCTTTAAGACATATGTTCAGGGTGTCAGCTGTTTTATGTGTTTCATACTGCTCAGCTAGGAATAGAACTGTCATGCAGGGGCTTAAAGCGTGAGTCAGTGAACCACCTCTGTCCCTTCTTCACAGTTTTGGGTCTTGTGGATTTTACAACATTGTCATAAAAAGCGGTTACTTCAGTGATTAATCCCTCATATAATGCATTGACAGTAGTAAAACAGTAAATGTTATACCATTCAGAAATGCGGAATTTGAAGTGCACGTGTAAATTTTCAGGGATATTAATTATTTTTTTTTCAAAGCTTAGGGGTTTGACATTATTGATAGTGTATGAACTGAATATGGCAAAGTGATCACTAACTAGTTCATGAACAATTGATCCTTCGACAGCATTATCAATGAGACCGTGACCAATGACATAATCAAGCCTGCCACCCATGAGGTGTGTGACGTTAGAGGAGTCAAAGTTGAACACGGACATGTTATTATCTCTTAAGTATTTTACAAAGACTGCCATTCCTGTTTGTTATGGTGTCACCCAGGCTAGTGTGTCTAGCATTAAAATCACCCATTACAATGGTTTGAGAGCTGCTGGTGATTTTTGGAAGAGAAGTTTCTACAATTTGATCGCACCTTACATATACATTAACTAAGTTAATAAAACCGGTCGCTGTAGCAATCTGAAACTGCTGATATTGAGTCGTCACTTTTGTGGTTTTTAACATGTTTACACACTAGATTACTTTTAACCTACGTCAAGATACCGACATCATGTGAACCAACATTTGAGAAAGCTACATAACCTGGGAGTTTGGGTGGCGTTTTATTTTTTGTGTTTGCAGTGTATGGTTCCTGCAGGCACAGTACATCAATGTTGTTGGCACCAGCGTACATCATTAGTGCTTGTAGTGTATGGTTCCTGCAGGCACAGTACATCAATGTTGTTGGCACCAGCGTACATCATTAGTGCTTGTAGTGTATGGTTCCTGCAGGCACAGTACATCAATGTTGTTGGCACCAGCGTACATCATTAGTGCTTGTAGTGTATGGTTCCTGCAGGCACAGTACATCAGTGTTGTTGGCACCAGCGTACATCATTAGTGCTTGTAGTGTATGGTTCCTGCAGGCACAGTACATCAGTGTTGTTGGCACCAGCGTACATCATTAGTGCTTGTAGTGTATGGTTCCTGCAGGCACAGTACATCAATGTTGTTGGCACCAGCGTACATCATTAGTGCTTGTAGTGTATGGTTCCTGCAGGCACAGTACATCAGTGTTGTTGGCAAAAGCGTACATCATTAGTGCTTGTAGTGTATGGTTCCTGCAGGCACAGTACATCAATGTTGTTGGCACCAGCGTACATCATTAGATCAAACAGGCTCCTTCGCACGCTTCTCACATTCCACGTGAGAAATTTAAGCGTGAGTTGGTAGTGGGTACACATAAGTACACATAAGGGGCATAATTGGCCGACCCCTCACAGTGTTCAAGAGAGAACTGGATAAGCACCTCCAAAGGATACCTGATCAACCAGGCTGTGACTCATACGTCAGGCTGCGAGCAGCCGCGTCCAACAGCCTGGTTGATCAGTCCGGCAACCAGGAGGCCTGGTCGACGACCGGGCCGCGGGGACGCTAAGCCCCGGAAGCACCTCAAGGTAAGGTAGGGTAATGTTCATAAACCTGACGAAGAGAAGTGTTTACAAGGTTCACAAGTTGCAAACTTACATAAGGAACGGAAGGTCCACTATAATGATATGTCCAGGAACTTGAACAATAATATATCTAGGTACTATTATGACATGTCAGCAACCTAATATGTAATCTATCCAACATATCCCAACAAATGTCCAGCGACATAATCAGTAGGTGTCCAACCCACGATATGGCCAATCCCTAAGCCAAGATATGTCCAGGCAACATATTCACGGCAAATAGTCAACACCTTGATCTTGAAAGCCAGTCAGTGTGGAAGACAAACATTAGGGATATACACCATCACTCTACAGACGAGGAGTCACAACGTGGCTGAAATATGTTGATCAAACCACACACTCTTCACGTCGTCGTCTCTTCACTTTCTAGTGTGTGGTTTGGTCAACACTATCACTCTTTTATACATTCATAAGAATAAAGCTATTGTGAAATATTCTTGCCAGTCTTAATGATATCGTTAAATTCTTTCAAGTCCGATAAGATCTTTAGCAGTTTTCAATAGTTTAACAAATAAAGTTTATATAAAATGTCTATGCAAATATTATTTCGTTATCCTCTATAACACTAATAAAATTAATTAAAGATATAATTAATGTTTTTCTATTGAAAGTCTTACAGTTTCTAGAACGCTCAAAATTTACCTCTCTGAGCGTGACAACTTCCGCCGTGTTACAATGAAGGATAATGGAAAAGTAAAAGTGTACAGTTGTTAGGATTCGATAACAGAGAACACGACCTGAAAGCACTAGTATAAAAAGCTATGATTTGTTCAGATCTGAAACCTATATCTATGGGCAGCACAAAACGTCCACCAGACTGTGCGACACAGTGGTTGCCAGGATCAGGTTGGGTTACCGTTACCTGTGGCAGGTGGCTGCAGGTGACGGATCTCCCAATCCTGAGCTCTCCAGGTGCAAACTCTGTGAGCAGGAACTGCGGCATGATCTCCCACACTACATCACCTAATGCCCAGTTATTAGACCATTCAGACCAGTTGGCATGAGGTACCTGGAGCTTTGCAATTACTTTATTCACTCTTGTGTTCTTGAAAATATCCTTATAGTATACCCAAAATTTGCCAGTGCCGGCTACTAAACATATGGCCCTGTATGACTAACCATCCTGCGAGATGGGGACTTTTTAGCATCACGTAGCTAGCTTTTTGACACACTGTACTCCCCTTCATTTAGTCTAGGGTACCTGCACAAATGCAGATGTACCTCATGTATTAATAAAAAAAAAAGAACAACGATCATAAATTGCGACGTATTCAAGAATGTTTTATGGTTTAATTAACCACGTTTACAAAGATATATGCAGCGTGTCGGGGTATAATAATTGATGAATAAAACCTCTGTCACTGTGAAAATAACTAAATTGTCTAACAAAAGGTAAAATTAATAACACTTACGAATGTTCAACTGCTTCATTAAAGGTGATCTATATCCGTAAAATAGAATTTCTGTTAGTATGTACGTACAAAGTATGAGGCCAGATACTCGGCCTCGCCTCACCCAATTTTCCAAGCTGAGACCTGGAGTGTATGTTGGTGTTAGTGGGCAGGCAAGCTTGGATATAGTGCCACCCTCTAAAGTAATACTGCCGGCATCGTTTACAAGCCCATGTGATTTTCATGAAGTTTGAAAGAAGGGAAGTGTTTTCTATAGAGGTTTTAGCAGTTTTCAGTGTTTCGTAATATTTCATTTTCTGAGAGAGAGGGGAGGATGAAGAAGGAGAGAGTAGGGGGGGGGGGGCTGGTATCCCATCTTATATGCAATACAAAATTTAACATTTTAACTACTATGCAGGACTGTAGAAATTCATGTTTATAACAATAAGTAGTAGTTTAAACGTTGAGTAAACAGAAACTTTTGGGGAGTAATTATTTTCTAACATCGTTTATCAAGTAGTTTGGGTTTCCCGCAGGTTGTGAGGTTTCCTGCGTGGGACCCGCGGGCACCTCACAGCTCCACACGCACCATCTGCGGTCCACTCTCGTCACTACCTCATACCACATGCTAAACTTGACCTTCCACTTAAGATTGTTTAATGGCAATCCAATTACAGTTATTCTTCTTTCTCTAGAGATACAATAAATTTATGTTCATTGGAGCCCCATTGTTCTAAGTAAGCTTCAAGTTTAATATTGCCGCCTGATGATCTTCAGGCGGGATTAAACCCCCACATACATAACACATATAACAGGTGCTTACTGGAGTTGAACCCTAGTAAGGGCAATAAAATTGAGTTACTTGTTACCGGAAACCCGAGTATAACGTACGCAATGGGAAAGAAAAATCCTTCTTGAAACGGACAGAACGAAACATCTGAAGGTTGACATCACGCATAATATATCCCCGGAGGTTCAGGTTAAGTGGAGGGCATTAACGACATTTGTCAAGTTGGTCAAGGTTAAAACTGCCCTCGGAAAATCTACAAGGAATCATTTTGGACTGTAAACCACATATGTTGAACCAATGTTTGTCAATGCAGTATCAGCTGGGGAAAACTCAGAGGAAAAGCAATAGATGTTAGACTGGGGATTGCTTCAAGCGCAGGTTTAGATATGTATGAATGACTTTGGGTGGATATAATTATAAGTTGCCTCGGTTGGGGTAATAGGTCTTCTGCAGTTTGTTTAATTCTCATGTTTTGTATATTAATACACACATTAGTACAGTAGTACACACACATACCAGAGCATAGATTTAAGTTATAAGGAAGCTAAAGGAAAAAGATCGATAAAAAACAGAAACATGGTTACAGCAAGCAAAATAATGTTAGGTGTTACATATAGCTTCTGAGGACAGAATATACATTCATGTAGACTAAATACAGTTTGTTGACATTCAGTTACGTCGGCAAATATCTCACAGAACCAGATAACAATCACGGTGTTACGTGACTCATAACTGGCACTCAGCCCATCTTTGAACCATCAGATTATTACTAGACATGGAGGTTATATATAAAATCAAGACTGTTTATCCAGTTAAACCAGGTAACACGCCTTGGCTCACCCTGCTAGCTAGGAACACACACACATGCCCCTGCAAACAAGAGATGTACACCATTACACCACTCACACTATCATCACCTCTCACACTATGGTCACCTCTCACACCACTCACACTATGGTCACCTCTCACACCACTCACACTATCATCACCTCTCACACTATCATCACCTCTCACACCACTCACACTATCATCACCTCTCACACCACTCACACTATCATCACCTCTCACACCACTCACACTATCATCACCTCTCACACTATGGTCACCTCACACACCACTCACACTATCATCACCTTGTAACAGCAGTATTTGTAACACCACCATAAAGTACCACTCAATGGTGGTGGAGTTATTTTCTGTGACTCTAAAAGTGCTCTGCTGTCCTTAAATAACCCGTCACAATGTATGTCGGAAGTAGCTTGTAATATTAAATGTAATGTAATTTTTGCCAATGATAATAACTATTGTATAAAATTTGTGTGGATCCCATCCCATGTTGGAGTTGGAAAACGTGACTTTGTAGATCAATTGGCCAATGAGGCTTGCTGGAAAGAAAACATTGATTATGACTTTGAACTATCTAATGCAATTATTAGAAACATACAAATTAAAGAAATTAATTCAGATTTAGAAGAACTAAGAAATGCCCAGAGACCTGGAAGCTGCAGTATTAAAAGTTATGACAAGTTTTGTAATAATAGGTATTTGTATGGTCAGCACAGTAACCGAACCAGGCAATGTGATGTAGTCATTGCGCGAATTCGCCTTGGCTATAGACACATCTGGCAGGTTAGTGAGGCTGAGCCACTACCAGAATACTCAGATTGTAATCGTAAAGGACTTTAGACCTCCTGGCCTCTTGTACCACCAACTGTGTAACTATTTCATTGACTCAGGTGTTCTGGACGACATCCTAACAATTTATCCAAAATTTGCTTGTCCATTTTAAAGAATGAAGAATAATTATATTTATATTACTTCTAAGCTGCATCACTTATGAACCCATCCCTGCCCTTGTGTGGCAGTGCACAATAGAAAGTTGTTTTCACATATCCATACATTAAAACATTGATTGTAACCGTGATATATATATGTATTTCCGGCTTCAGCTTAGACCTATTGTCTTATGTATGACCCTCTGTCCTGCGTGACAGTGAATACCAGCATTTTCCTCACTTTAATAAGACTATTAAAATCCTCAGATTAGGCAAAATTGTAATTAATTTTGTCAATTAATTACAATTAGTTTATTTATTATTAACAATAAAGATGTTAATAATAAATAAACTAATAATATAATGCTACTAACTAAATATTATTGTATCCTAGACTATATTTGATGGTGAGAAGTACAGCAGAAGAAGGGACGGAAGGAATAAAGATAGGAGGGATGAGGATGGGTGGATAGGTGGGAATGATTAGAATACGGGGACGGGGAGGGGGAACTCATCTGTGGGACAACAGAAAACGAGGGGCGCACGGTAGGCGTGGAGGTAAGAGAGGAAGAGGAGACAGGGAGATACTGAGGAGGGGTAGGAAGGAGCAGGAGGAGAGAGTAAGTGAGAGTACAGAGTTGCCTGAGGAATACTAATATATATATACTGAGTAACACTTCCTACCGGTTGCACTTGGTAACACTTTGTTATTGAACACTGTATTTATATTTAACGTAATATGAGCTAACTTATGATGGTTACACCGGAACCAAAGGTACCCTTCCAAGGAAATGCTACACAGGATTAATTACGTTGCCACCATCTGCCTTGTCCATTAACTATATGAAGCAACGAGGCAAGAAACATTGCTTGACTTGGAGAGTCCTTTTTCTTTAACTGTCATTAATTATGGGACGGTTGTCCCATAATTAATGGTGGAGCAGTACTCTCTCTCAAGGTCATCCCTCACGCAGACGTCCACGACCAGCTGTGGATCAGGGGTGGGGTACTACAGGTCCAGACGAGCCCCGGGATAAGCCTCGGGTCGTTCCCTATACCGAGGCTTCAAGAGTGACACCTTCAGTCACGCCTCAATTATGACCCCAGTCTGCATTCATGCAGGTCCCGCCACTCAGCCTGTCCTCAGTAGACCCCAATATCACCAGGGTACCCCAAATTGTACCCAAGATGACGATGTCCCACTTCCATCAGGACCCCAGCGGTCCCCAGGTTGTCCTGTTGACGACCCGACTGGTTGTGGTCGACGAACGACGACCCCAGCCTGGTCCATTACCATCGGTTCATCAGCAACGGACCTCCATGTTGCCTGTCATCATCGCACGGCAACCCCCAGTGGACCACAAGTGGACTACAGTGGACTCTGGCTGTCAGTAATTATCTAGACGACTCCAGTGGACTCCATGTTGCCGGTTACCAACTCCAGGCGACCCCAAGGTTGTCTGTTATCATCCCCAGGCGACCCCACTGGACAAACGAGACAGAAGATGATGCGGACCTCTCTGCAAGTGGTCTGGGCCACCGTGTGTGACCAACCTGTGACGGTTGGCACCCGGCCCCTAGTGCTGGTCATTGGTCACTAGCGGGGCCCAAGATGTTCACACTTGGCACTTAGTCAAGACCAGCCCGGTTGCCTTCATTGGCTGCCACTTGCCGGCAGACACATCATCTTGTGGCCGTGTGTGACATAGAGTGGCAGTACAGACCGAAGACTCCGTTGATGGATTTGGGCAGAAGGACGTCGCTGGAAGAGCATCGCGGGTCTGTAGTTGAAGAGCGAAAATTGGCGGCCTAATGGTCGCGCCAGGACCCCAGATATGTGGGCCAGTAGATCCTCGGCGTGGGCTGCACCTGACGTGACTGGGGCTGCTGCAAAGGCGGTACAGTGCACCAAGTAAGCTCTTGGCTCTGACCCCGGTTACAAGCGATGTGATGGCGCTTGAAGGAACAGTGTCCGAAATCCGATGAATTGGGAAGTATTCTTACGACCCTTATTCCTGTGCAGGTGATGACTCACAACAACATGTCTGAAAAATGTTGACCAAACCACACACTAGAAATTGAAGAGATGACGACTTTGATTTTTTTTTTTTTTGAGACGCCGAAGTTTCTGTCCGTTCTGGGCCAGTATCAAGTCGATAGTCATGATAATGGTCTTGATCTTGAATATTCAGATGTTTATTCAGGTAAGGTATATACATACAAGTGATGTTACATTAATGGATTGATATATAGATAGAGCTAGTACATACAATGCCTAAAGCCACTATTACGCAATGCGTTTCGGGCAAATTCCTGCTTACAAATCGTGTCTCTTGGTGCCACATCTTCAGAGTTCTATTATTTTGGCTTTAAAATTCAAATTATATTGGTGGAAACTTTTGAGACAGAAATTGTGATAAAAAGACCCAGTGAAAATTAAACTGATATGTTTTAGCTAGGGTTTTATCAATTTATTAAAATTTTCTTTAGTTAGGATGTATTTTTTTATGCACTTTGCTAATAATTTTTTATTTTTACTTTTCTTTTATATCTCCACTAAATGAAGTTTTTGAGTGAGATTCAATCTTGATTGGACTCCACTACAAAAAGCCTCCTTTTGGGGGAGATAGGGGGATGTGAAACTGCAAATGTATTACCCTGTTCCATGTTATAATTGGGTAATGTATGAGTGTGTGCGTTTGTGCGTGTTAACCCGTGTGTGAAGGAGAGCGGGCGAGGCAAGGCTGACTGGCACCTGCTGTTTCAGCAGTGTTTACAAAGAAGCTTTGTACTGGCTGGCCAGCGTTGGTCTGTAAGAATCAGTTTATCCTGTTCCCATCCTTACATGGTCAAGAAGCTACAGTAAAGCCTTCCCCACGATGGGGAGTGGCTTGTGGATCAGTCAGTCTCTTGCAAAAGGAGTGCACCTCAACACAGCTCCTCCACTCAGAAGGGGGGGAGGGACAAAGCCATCACTCACCCACTTTGGAGTAAAAATTCCATCTGAATTAAGGGGGTAAGAGTTTTTTTTTTTTAATTATTATTTTCTACCACAGACGTGACCACACATTAATAATGCTAACCAGCATATATACATTTTCTTTTATACATTTTCAGCATATATACATGAATAGAGTAATTATAAGGTGATCAGTGTTACTGATCTCTAAAGTAAAACTAGAGTAGGGATAACGAGGTGGCGAAGTCAGGAGACAGGAGCAGGGTGAGAGAGTGAGTGAGGCACGCATGTGGTGTCTCGCCCTCACCCAGCAGTTCCGACTGCTGGTTCCTAAGAAGTTCATTAAGCAATTTTACCTGTCACATTGCTTTGGGTTGAGATTTTGGGTAGAATGGCAGGGTGATGGCAGCAACTAAGTATTAAGAGTATTTAACATCAGAGTCACTCTCTCAACTCCTACTTTCTCTCTACTTGTCTTTCTCCTACTCCCTACTTACTCAAGCTCCTACTTCTCTCCTCCCATCCGACCTTCCCCGTTTTCTATTAATTTCTCACCCTCCCCCACCCCCCTCACTATTCTCTTCATCCCCTCCTCCTCCTTACGTTTTCGTTCCTCCTTACTTTTGTTACTTCTCACCACCAAGGAGTAGACAGTCACTGGCGTTATCAAGAATTAGTTGGTAAATATAGGTAGTTCAAAGGTGACATGTTACACTTACAGTTGTGAAGGATGAAGAAAACATAGGTATTACAATAGTTAGTTCAGTGATCAAGAGTCACTGACGTTACAAGTGAAAGAAATAAAACTTTGAAGGAACTTAGCAATAAAACATTAGAAGGAACTGAGAAATTAGAAGGAACATTAGAAATAAAAGGGAATACAGGGAACATATACGGCACATATAATTGACACGACAAAACACCTAAATTATTGGGACCGTCTCAAAGCTCTCAAAATGTACTCTAGAAAGAAAACGAGAGAGGAATCATGTACTATATGCATAAAAGGAAGGGCCAGCTTTTAGATTTGCACAATTAAATAACAACATATTGGCGTGAACGATATTGTAGAAAATGTAGAATAGATCCAGTGAGGAGTAAAGGTGCTATAGTCACAATTGTAACATATAGGGGAATGTCTTCTATACTTAGGTATAAAAGGCATTTACCCATTTCCCTTCTTTTCCTCGTTCTCTCTTCCTTGCTTTCAGTTAAGTGAGA